>NW_006263644.1:827719-830218 GCF_000469605.1 Apis dorsata | reverse complement strand
AAAAAAAAAAAAAAAAAAAAAAAAGAGAAAAGAAAAGAAAAGAGGGAGGAAAAAAAGAAAGAAAGGATCGTCAACGATCATGAAAACACGCGAAAATGCCCTTGTCAAAGTATCGGCTCTGTTAATTGGAAACTGTCCGTGATCATTATTGCGAATAGTACCCCGGTACTCGTGAATCCGTACGCGCCGCAAACAATGAGCTTTTTAAATGAAATTTCAGTCACACGCGTGAGCGAATCGCGAATTAATGCACGGAAAGAAACGTAATTATCGTGTATCCTCGTGTGTGCACCTGTGTATGGATACGTATAACACACCGGTATTACCATCGTCGAGCATTATAAGGGAGCGTCATTATAATTACTCTTCATTACCGTTTTATCTTTTTTTTTTTTTCTTTTTCGTCTTTTTTTCCTCTCCACTCGTTTTTTTTCCCCCTTCTTTTTTCGTTCATTTTACCTCTGCAGTAGCCCAACAGAGAGGCGTTTTACAGTGAAAATTCATTAAACGCGATCGTGATATAAGCGAACATTTATCGTCCGGATCGATAATTAACAGGCCGCGAGGTGTTTTCGTAAAAACCTTCCTGTAACCGTGTATAACAGTCTCTATTTAGTTTTTAACACGCGAGATATTTTATTTTCCTTTTTTTTTTTTTAATATCGTCGTTATATTTTTCTTGGTCAATAATTTTGATAAGTTGTCCTTTTTAATTTTTTGTGTTCAAATTTGTAAGAAGAATTTTTTTCAAAACTTTATGCGTAATATTGACCAAAAAATTGCTATTTTTATTAATGAACAATCTATCGATGTAAATAAAATTACGATAATATTTATATTTATTCGAATATGTAATGAATCCAAAGAAATATTGTGCATACATTAATAAAATTCGACACAATATTAATTATACAAAAGATTTAAAGATATTTATATACACGTGGAAAAAAGGATTCCAAATTTTTGATTATAATATTTCCAATATTACCAATTATATATTTCGTACGAGAGAAAAAGACAGAAAAAAAAAGAAATTATTCACCTTTCGTTTGCACGGTTAATCTCTTGGCCAGGTTAGCAACCCCTTTTCGGCCGACAATGAGCACCGCACTTCAGATTTATTCCTTCGAGTTGTATTCGTGCGTGCCATGGTGAACGGCGTGGTTTTTAACCGACAGTGTCATGCAAATGTTGGCTAGGCCTACGTACGCAGCCGCGTCCCGATTTAAATCTGAAAAGTCCTTCTTTCCATGCCTCCGCTCGAACCATCGAGGAGTTAGCATGAGAAATGGGGCGTGCTTCTTTCGGGAAGGGCCAAAGAGAAAAAGAAAGCTCTGTTCGCCAGAAGGTGCTCGAGAACCGTGGGGACGTGGCTCTGAAATTCTTCAGTCAGAATTACGTGCAACTTTCCCTATTCTATTAGATCGTTGACGAGGTCTTCTTAAAGGTTTCTTAAGTAAATTTAAAGATTGGCAATTTTTTCTCTTTTTTTTTTCAGCATGATTAATATTCATATGTCAAATTCGAAATTATTTTTCTAATAATTCTGAAAGTGTAAAATTACATCCCATATATTATCTTGTGTAACTAAAAATTCTAATTGTTTTGAAACTCTTCATCAATTATTCTCTTCATTGAAACCAGATATTACGACAATTTTTTTACCAATTTGAGCATCTGGAAACCGGTTTCCTCTTCTTTCTTCGTGGCTCGAACTCGGCGATAATCGAGAGTGTCGCATATTGATTTACAAAAGATCGTGAAAGGTTGTGGCTGATTGAAATGGCTTGTATGAGACGTGAATGACAGGTGGATGCCACGACTTCATTATTCCTATGTTTATATATTATATTATATTTGGTACCAATTTATTAAATCGAAAGTTAACCATATGCAATAGGGAATTAACGATTATAATTCCACTTTTGATAAGCTATCATCATTATAACAATTAGAGGAAATTAAAATTGTAAAGGAAAAACTTGGTTCAAATTTCAACCTTCTATCTTTCCTGTAAGGTTTGTCGAAAATGCTTATTGGAAAGCAGAAACTCATATTTTAATAAAATTCTTCTTTTATGATGTTTATTAATTAATAAGAAACGACACATATAAATTATTTATCTTAATTAAATCCTAATTCTTAATTTTGAACCTTTATTATTAATTTCAAAAATCCTTCCAATTCTACAAAACAATCCCTCTTAATGATTCCGAAATAAAGTCAAGATTAAAAATTTTACGAGACCAAAGAGAACCGTCCAGTCCAAAGTTTTACCGATTCAAACCAGTCCGGAACGGTTCGGTTTCGTCCCGTGATTAATATAAATGTAGCAACTAACGAACCGTGTCGACGTTGATGGGTGACAGGCGGAAACAGAATTTTCTGCGTGTATTCCAACGTGACGCCATTGTCTGTGACGCTCAGGTATAAGCGCGCGTTTCGCGCATAATGCCTCAACTTTAGCATTAATGTCTCACCAACGGGGCCAGGTATATA
>NW_006263644.1:822795-827447 GCF_000469605.1 Apis dorsata | reverse complement strand
TTTTTTTTTTTTTTTTTTTTTATGCAACGCCGTATGGAAAAATAGAGGCGCTCCTCCTCGGGGGTTGCTCGATGGCTTCTCCCTTTCTTCGCCGGCAACGCGACGAATCGTTCGAAAGGAGAGAGTTTCTCTCACCCCTTCGCTTCTAATTTGCATGTCGAGGGAGAAGAGTGTGTATATTCTCGGGTGGAGACTTTCTCAGGCTCTCCTGAGGAACAGACGTTGTTTTTTTTTTTTTGTACAAAGGGGTTAGTTAGAGGGAAGAAGGACGAAGGGTACAGGATGGGATGGTGTTTGATTTTTGGATGTGGGAAGACTTGGAGGGATTTGTTTCGAGGTTTAGGAGTAATTGTGGGATGATGAGGTGAAGAAGATATTGCATTTTTAGATGTGGTGTGTGTTGTGAATGAACACTGTGCAAATAAATGCAATAAATAATTTATAATAGAGTTTAATATTTTATAGTTTTCTTTTGTTTTTATTATAATTGTAATATTAAATAAAATATTGGATAGTAAATAATATTGAAATATACATTTAATCTTCACATTTAATTATAGAATTTTTATATTAAATGAAATAATTCAATCCTTAAGGGATATTGTCAAAATGAAATCCAAATGTGATAATATTATTTATAGTTATTATATATTTTGTTAACACTTTTTAATTATAGCAAATTTACTTTATCACGTATCTACAATACCTGTGTAACAAAATATATCTTCCAAGTCAATCATTGCACGATCTACTTATCAAATTAATATTATCTTTTAATCATTGTGAAAGACACAAGTTGACACAATGCATCGAGTTCAATAATAAAGCCTCTGTCATATATCCCAAGTTACCAGAAACCACGTATTTGCGAAGAGAATTTTAAAAAAAGCTTCGGCTTAGCGTTCACCGATTATTATGCACCGTAATATCTCATTATATCCATTATCATCGATGCGCGGCAATCGATCATGGATCATTAGATCGCGCCTCGTCGATCAAGTCATACAAATCCATTCTTGAACGTTTACTTTTGAAAGGGTAGTCGAAGAGAAAAAAAGAGAAAAGTATATTGAAATTTTTTTTTTCGAAACTTTGACTAGATATCAAAGAGAAATTTGATTAAGAATTAATGTTATAACAATATAATGATGAAATATATTTAAAGAATAAAAATAATTTTTAGATGCCATTATAGAATTAATTGTTATAAGATAAATTTACAACTCTTTCTTTAAAATACAGATAAATTACACTAAAGTAAATTTTCATTCATTCTTATAACGTACCTGTGCATCGTAACCACCTACGCCCACTAACCGCAGATTTTTAACAGGGTACGATTTAGGACGAGTTAACTTCTGAAAAAAATCTCTTTCATTCCACTCGAATGTGAAGTCGTTGACAACAATGAGACACTACAATCGGCCCTTGGAGGGAAACAGAAGAAGCCGGGTTCCTTTCAATTCGTCCAATGAAATATACGATTACGGCGCGAAGGTCGAGTGGGGATCAATAGATCACGAGGATCGAGGGTGAACGAGGCGATCGTTTCGATTTAGGAAAAGGGGGGAACCGGCGCAGGTTCTACTGGCGTGTTCTACCCGGTCTATGGGGCACGTTAAACCCCAAGGGCGGGTTCCTTGCAACCCCTTCTCAGGTTGTCCAGGTGGAAGCCACGCTCGAAGATTGGCCACTCGATCAGTTTTCTGCCGCTTTTCTGACGCGAATCTCCTCGCATTCTTCGTTCTTCTTCGCCGTATTTTATTTAATCGCGTGTGATGTTTTCTTTTTTTAATTTTTTAATTTTTCTCGCGCGAAGGAAACACCCTTGATAAGGAGTTTCATAAGTTGGAAGAAGTTGTTTGTTTCTAGTAATAATATTTTTTTTTAATTATTTATCGCGTAATTATGGTGTAAGAAATTTCATAATTTAATAATAATAAACGAGGAATAACCTGTAACATAAATAGTTTATCTAAGTATAAATATTGCATTACTGTGTTGTACGATGGTGTGAGATAATCTTAATAAGGAGTTTAATAATTTACAAGACAAACAGGAGGAATGATTAGAAATTCTATTGTGTCATCATTTTCTTTCATTAAAATTACAGTGTTTGAAATATTTCTGAGTATATAATTTATAAATATTATCAAATTTATCCAAGACTTTTTCAAACTTGATTTTTACGAATTTAATAATACGAAATAACCTCATAACAAAACGAACGAAAATATTAAAACAAGTCTAAGGAAACTACATAGAAAAATACAAAGAAAAATAATTTCTCGGCAGCAGACGGAGGGATATAACCGCGTTACAGGAAGAAAAACAATCGACTGAAAATCGCATCGACTGAAAATCGAATCAAGTTCCAACGGTAACCGTTTACAATGAAACCGATGGAATTCAATCGAATCAGAAAGAAAGAAAGAAAGAAAGAAAGAAAGAAGGGAAAAAAAAGAAGGATTCAATCCCTATTCAATCCCATTCCGTGATCTCTGTTCGCAGAAGGTGTTCGAGGTATCGCCGACACCGGTAGTTACCGTTCGATCGCTTATCGATCGGCGTAAATAGACGTGGATTAGCCTTAACGAGCTCCTAAGCAAATAAACCGACGCTGCCGGTCAGCACCGGAAAAGCCTTACTCGGTGTGGATTGAGTTACTAACTGAACGCCGTGATCAAGCTTGCTCGGCCATTGGACGAGGAATAGGGACGAAACTTTCTTGACTCTCGAACGCGGAAATGGGATCTCTCTCTCTCCTTCTCTCTCTCTCTTTCTCTCTCTTGTAAATCTTGCGTGATTTGGTTGGGGAAATATATGGAGGGTATAAAATGATGCAATTTGCAATTGATATTGATCAAATTGCTTTTCTTTGATTTCATTTTGATTTTTTTTTTTGGAAAATTACGTATTACGATTTGTATTTGAGAGTATTTGAGAGTAATTTTCGTGGAATAATTTATGCACTTACACTTTTTAGAAGCTATAAAAATAAATATAAATACACATTGGACGATTTGGTACAATTTAGTGTAATTATGTAATTATTTGAGTAATTACAGTGAGCATTAATATTTAATAGATTCATTTGCTAGTAATAACGTTTAATTATTATAATTGTACAGTCTCTTAGGAGATATAGATTATATAAATCGAAGAGATGAATTTGTATTAAAGTATAATATAATATATCTAAAATTCTGAATTAAAAGATTAATTTATCAAATACACGATCGTCGATTATTTAAACTGACGTGAAACAGTGATTACAAAAATTATAACCAACGTGTTGGAGAATCCACGAAAACACATTAAACCTCCTTCTCGAGAGAAAAAAAAGAACGAAGAAAGGAAAAAAGAAAAAAGAAAAATTCGAAGAAGAAAGATTCGCAGAAAGCTATGAAAATTGACCGTGGTGATCGTGGTAACTGGTCGAAATTAAATCCCCATTAAGGCAGCCTGCATGGATTATGTAGATTCGAGATGGAATCGAGCGGAAAGGAGGAAGTTAGTCTTCTGGCTGGGTAGAAGATATTCACATTCCACGAAGGAGGAGTTATAAATATAATCGTGGACTTTCGTATCGTCGAAAATCAGGAATCTTCTAAACTGTGTTTTCAAACCGGTGAGTAGAATATATATAATGAGAATAATTGTGTGATCGATTGAAAAAGAAAAAAAAAAAAAAGAAAAATCGTACAATTAACGTATGATGGATGAGATGCAAAAAAGCTTAGGCTGGGCGATTGTTGCAAAAAACATGGTGGAACGTATACATGGTGCATAGTTCGCATAGAACGTGCATAACCTAAATGACAGGCGTTTATCTCTGCCTGGATTATTGACTGCAACTTGTGGCGAAATGCAATACACGTAGGTCAAATAGGTTGTGGCATGCTGTTATTTTGCTACTTCGTTTTCCTTTCCAACGGTGTAGCCAGTTTCACAATCGAGCTTTGAAGCCGGTTTACACGTCGTGCATCTCTATACACTTCCCGGATGCTTTTCGTGGTAATGAGTAACCGTTGAAGATGAAGGCGGGATGATAGGTAGACGATGCGTTTCATTTTTCTCGGGGGATGGTTAATTGAAGCCTCGTAGTGACGACTCCTTTGATAAATGATGCTTTAATTGGAAAGAAGAAAGAATGTATATATACGTCGAGTTGTATGAAAAGCAGTCGGATTTAATTATGCGAACGGACTTCTGTAGCCCCAAGAAATTGAATAGATAATCTTTTTTAAAATTCTGATAGTATCGTAAATACATAATATCTTAATTTAATTAACTCGTTTTGATATTTATATATATATATATATATTCGACGTAATTTATTAGAATTATTAGTCAAAGTAATAAGATTTCTTATTTGTAAGATTAATAAGAGTATTTAACTAATAGTAATAAAAATATCCTCTAACACATAATTTAATTCGATTAAAATCGAGGAAAGAACGAAATAACTTTCGAATAAGGAATAAACGATCGTTATTGTTTTATCTATATTCTTTCATTTATCCCAATTGCCAAGATGTCATCGTGCAAAGAAGAAAGAATAATTTTTAATCATTTACCTTAAACGCGATTCAACTGTATTAAAATTAGGAAAACTTTGAACCGCTATAACTCCGAAGATAATGACTTCC
>NW_006263644.1:818979-822541 GCF_000469605.1 Apis dorsata | reverse complement strand
GACTTCCGGTTCCCGAGATATCGTCGTGTAAAGAAAAGGGTAATTTTTAATCGTTTATTATTTCCATCTTTGTCTCGCTCACGCGAAAAACAATTCCTAGAATAGTAAACAGTTCCTAGAAGAACGTAGTACACATTCCTAGGAAAAAATATAAGTCACTAGATCGTCGCCGACTCATAATCTCTATGAACACTTTCGATCCTTGTATCTCGGCAACCAATTGAGATATCTGGATGAAACAAAAAGGGATTTCAATGGCATGGTTTCCTCTATTTCTCGAATGGATTTTGACGATGAAATTTTTTAAATCTTTTCTCATGTTGTTTATATAAAAATTCTAAATTTCATTCGTGATTTTGTGAAACAATCTGTTATAAAATATAGGAGAAGATTAATTTAACGTTTTTATTGCGACATTTTCCGTGTATTAATTGCAGTCTAATAATTGACAGTGTCGAAAATATATTTACGAATTATAACATATTCGTTCTGCTATCGATCTTCGATCGAATGATTCGGAAGAATCGTAGAATCGTATTCACGTCGCTCCATTTACTTAAATCACGATTTCACGTTATGATTCACAACAAGGATCGTATGAACGCAATCCTCGAGGTCTTTGTAATCCATCATGGCGTCGGCCCACGCATGTCTCGCCGCGGCTAGACCGGTCGAAAATTGCGAATTTCGCTTTTATTCCCCCGTGTCCCGTTCTACATATATCGAGCCATAGTTTTCAATCTTGGACCGTGCTGCCTACGTATGCCCGTACGTGTCAACTCGAGCGAACGAGCTTTCAACCTTTTGCACACGTGACGGCAAAGCGTGCCGCAAAATGCGCGCGTGGGCGTAAGTTTGCAATTTGATCCCGTCTTGCGATTTGTTGTTACGTTCTGTACGTGGAAGTAAGTCGCAAAACTGTTTCTTCGTTCTTGCACAACACGCTCTTGCGACAGTCGATCTAATGAAAAATCGTCCGATCAATTTGGTGCGCGTTTCTCTCGAGCCCAAAGATCGATATTGTTCAAAGTATTTCAGATCCTTTCTTTCTTATTCAATTCTTATTCTTGTCCTTTCTAAATTATTGATATTTTCCCCAATTTATTCCATATATATATATCAAAGTCTGTACTTTTTAAATTATATCATACATATAGCTATTTTCTAAGAAAAAGTTGTCATTAAAAAATAAAATTCCAATCGAAAAACATTCTATCATTCGTATTCTCTGTTCAAACAGAGGACTCGATCAATTTCGATAACGTTAACTCAATCACTGTGTGCGCGATGATCTGGACATATAATGGACATATAATCGTTCTGCAACAGTCTCGTCGATGCTCGCTACTCTCGTTTCGAAATTTTTTCCCCCCCTTTTTATCTCCTCCCAGTTACACGCGTTGCGCGCGTGGGCACACGCGGAATGCGCTTCGCTACACGCACGTGCGTTCGCGCGCAATTTATCACGCGAGATCGAGAGATGGCCCGAGGCTGCCTCCTCGTCGACGAGATAACGAGGAGGATTCCTCGTTTCATGGAAATCTTAGGTACACCTTTATGGTGGCCGTTCGCCTCTATGCCACGTCTCCGGGATCAGAGGCGCGCAACGAGAAATATCATTTCAACCGTGCTTCCTCGCCGTGCTACACGCTCCGATGAGTCAGTTTTCCCGCGAGATACCCGGCGAATTTTGCAATTCCTGGTTGGAAGAAAGTTGAACCACTGTGTATTTATGTAAACACGATCCGGATTTCTGGATATTCTTCAGCCGAGAAGATTTTGCGTAGGCGTTTCATATTGGTTCATTCCTTATTTTTGAAAGTTTGCCGCTTGGTAAACTCGTTTAAATATTGAAAGTATATTGGAATATGCTTAGATTTGAAATATACGATGTTTTTTTGCTTATAATATATATTTGGAGATCACAACGATTAAAGGTTTAAAGAGAAACTAAAATTTGGATATTATTTTGTACAAAATTCTGTGTTTCTATCTCACTAGATTTTTTCCACGTTATGATGGAATATTTTTAAAAAAATCCATCCACGTTTATTCGTTCATTCATTTCACGAGAAAAACGAAAAAAGAAAAAAAAATGATTCAAAATGATAAAAAAAAAAAAAGAGAAGGAAATATCGAAAAGCGTTAAATTAACGATATCAAAAAATTTGATCTTACACAAGATTCGCATCCCACATGTTAATTTCGAGAATGGAATATCTCCTACGCGTTTGAACGGTGTAGCAATGCATAAATTCGGTTGCTACTTGATTTATGTGGGCGGTAACCAGTTTGCCGTATAATGTTTAAGAGCTGCAAATTTGTCAGTGCCTTGAATTATTTAAATAATTCATGAATCGCGATCTAGACCTTGATTACACCATACAAATAAATTATCGTTGTTTTTTCATGTGCCATAAACAAGCGACAATCTCATTTTTTTTTCATTCGAATTACCGAGGCAAGTAAGCGATGATAATGTAAAGTATCGACTCGTTTCTTTTTTTTTTTTTTTTTTTTTTTTTTTCTTTTCTTTTCTTTTCAAGCTCTCTTGTATTAATTACTCGCTTTGTCGTTATTAATGAATCGTTTGCTCCGAGATAAAATCGTATTTAATAACGATTTAAGAGAGAAAAAAAAATGATGCAAGTTACATCCACGATAGTTACCGGTGATATAAGTAAGATTGATCAAGAAAGAACGATATATTTTTCAACTTACCGTTCAATCTAGATGGGCATAAGACATTATCGAAACATCACGAAAAAGATTCTAGTCGATTGCCACCCTTTTCTAATTATACATTTTAATGTAGCTCGAACGATACATTGTGTTTACTCGTCAACACGAACACATAAATCATATACAAGTTGATTTTAAAAATATTAAATTATATGTTTCATTTTCTAATTATCATATACTATTTTCCAATCTACGAACTGTGAAAAATAAAAAATCCTCAAAAATAAAAATTTTAAAACAAAGACACATTAAACAAACTTTTCAAAATTCTCAATCTCCCACGTCTCGTCATTTCTTATATATCATATACTCACATACTTAACTTTCTCGTCAAACTTAAACTCGTCTAATGCCATGCACCGATCGTCGATCCGCATCCCTTCGAGAAACCTTTCCTTTTTCTTAAAAAAAAAAAAAGAAAGAAAAGGAAAAGGAAAAGGAATACAAAGACACATTAAACAAACTTTTAAAAATTCTCAATCTCCTATTTCTCGTCATTTCTTATATATCATATACTCACATACTTAACTTTCTCATCAAACTTAAACTCGTCCAGCATACCGATCGTCGATCCGCATCCCTTCGAGAAACCTTTCCTTTTTCTTCCCCCCCCCCCCTCGTCGATCCGCATCCCTTCGAGAAACCTTTCCTTTTTCTTAAAAAAAAAAAAAAGAAAGAAAAGCAATACAAAGATACTTTAACAAACTTTTCAAAATTCTCAATCTCCCACGTCTCGTCATTTCTTATATATTATATACTCACATACTTAACTTTCTCGTCAAACTTAAACTCGTCCAACATACCGATCGTCGATCCGCAT
>NW_006263644.1:812707-818899 GCF_000469605.1 Apis dorsata | reverse complement strand
CCTTCGAGAAACCTTTCCTTTCTCTTAAAAAAAAAAAAAAAAGAAAGAAAGAAAAGGAAAAGGAATACCGTGAAGAGGCCGAAAAGAACGAAGGTAACAAGCGAAACAGCGAAACGGGGAAGCGCTTAACAGAACAAGCACTCGGTGTGTCTTTAGAAACATGCCAGTACGTAGCCCGACGTATCAAGCACACCGAGGGCACTCGTTAGGCATTGTGATACGTTCTCTCGCGTGTCCGTCGTTGCGTCGAGTGCAACGTGAAACGTGAAAGAGGGTGTGTATGCGTGTGTATGCGTGCATATATAGGCGCGCGTGTGTGTGTGGAATACGTCCGGGAGCAGGAGAGGCGAGGTACAACGCGGAGATTTGTTTTTAAGCTTGGTTAAATGGCCGCCGGTTTTTGCAGCCGTGCTCGAGAAAGATTACCAAGCATGCAACTCGCGACTGGCGGACTCGGTAACAAGGACTCCCCTTGTATGCGCCACACGAGTCGCCGTGGTGAACGTCTCAATCGTTCGTTCACGAGGACCACGCGGAGGAATGTCTAACGATTTGATTCTAGCTACGAAGCAGGAGGAGGAGGAGGAGGAGGAGGAGGAGGAAGGAGAATCGGCAGAAGCACGTCCGACGACGATACGGTTTCTTCTGCGATTCGTTTATCGAAGTCCTCTCTCTGTAATGATACTCCTCTCTTGCCTCGATACCTTCTTTCCAGAGAACAATGAGCCGCGTTCTTGGGATTCTGTGATACGGTGTGTCTCCTGCTTTTTAAATTTCTCTTTTTTTTTTTTCTCCTTTTTCTCCAACTTTGGAAATTCGAATTGGAGGAGTTGGAATATTTCGCGTGTGTTCGCTTTTCTCTTTTTAATGCTATAGCGAGGAAGAATTTTGAAGTTAGATTTGAATATTTGAATACGTTGACGATTCGAAATGCATTTTATTAATCGGTTTAATTAGATGCACGTATAATTCTGAAGAATTTGGAAAATTTTGATTAATTTAAGACTCGTACATTTGTACGAGTATCCAAGAATTTTTACAAACTGAAAAATATCGATTAAAAGTTATAAGTTGTCTTACGAATTCCTGCATTTCCAATCATGCTAATCCAATCACCAAATTATGTTAAGTTCAACCTGAACAAAGTTATGAACCAAGACGACTCTTCGACGAATTAAAAAAATTTTCTACAAAAAACAGCAGCCTATCTATTTAGAGTGATCTATTTAGAAGACTTCGATCGTTTTTTTTCGTTATACGTTTCTCCGAACGGAGCCTCGATCAATTTTCTGCAATTGTGCCACGTATCAATCGCAACCTTGTTCGTCGTGATCATCGAGGGTTTCCAACGTGCGAGCGATATTCCACGAAACCCGTTTATTCGATCTAATTTATCCGCGAAACGACACGTGGAAAAGGGAGCCAGTGGCGATTTACCAAACGAATCATCGATCTCGCTGAATAATTCATGCACGCCTCCGTCGCGATCCACAACGTCTTGATCCACGGATAAATGAACTTTTTTTCTGTCCTTTTTTCCTTTCTTTTTTTTTTTTTTTTTTTTTTTTTTCGTTCGACTCGACTCGCACAACGATAATGATCCGTAATCTCGATAATAACGGCGAACAGTGGCGGGAATGGTAATTTCACGTGGCATTGACAGAAGGCAATCTTAAAAACTCAAACGGGAGAGGATCGAGCGAGTCGTTGACCGTGGTTTGTTGCATGAAAGTGGGGAAGAAGAGAGATCTCTTAGAGGATTCGAGTTTCCGTCTCTTTTCGACGATTTTTTTCCTTTCGTGGATATATTTCTCCTTTCCTTTTATCTTTATTTTAGTTTAGTTTATTTTTCTTTTTTATTCGCCAGATTGCGATTCGAGAAGATTATTCTGTCAAGTATTTTTTTTTTTTTTTATTTCTTCTTCATTTTTATTTTATTGGATAATAAAATATCCAATTTTTCAGTTGATTCGAGATTCGTGTAAATATTGCGAAACTATTATGAAGTGTACTGATAAATGTTTTTTTATATTTTTTCGAGAGAGATCTACCAGTGGTGTTATTTTATTATTTATTTCCACCAAATGGTGTTATATATCATTTTTATATTTCTAAAATCTTTCATAAACATCCACAATTTCGTCATAAATAATGATCTATTATATTGATTATATTAATGAAGTCAAAAATAACATAATTTTTCTATTAATTTAATTAAAAGATATTACAGAAGATAATGATTTCTTTTATCTTTTTTTTTCGTTTTATTTTATTTTAATTTTTTTGTTATTTCGTTAAATCATAAGAATCGAATTCATTAGCTATCATTTTGATTACCACTACTTTCATATAAATTGATAATTTGTATAATTTTATTTTTTATCTTGAAAGAAGAGTCTTCGATTTATCATTTATAGAAATTTCACATATATTATTGAAAGGGTGATTACTTTTCAATTCTGAAACATTAAATCAATTTACAATCTAATTTAAGATTGTTAATAACGATTAATAACGATCATTCTCTTTTTAATTTACCAATGTGTAACAAATTTCAGAAAATACAAACAAGATCACGATATTTTTCGAAGCACATTTGAGAATTTAAAAAAAAAGAAAAAGAAAAAAATATCGTTCTCTACACTCGATTCCAATTATTAATTTCCAATTATCACGCACATTCTTGTATCCTTTAAAGCAATCAACATACCTCTTGATTTATTCTCGTCGTGTATAATTTCTTACAATTGAACGAGAAACGAGAATCGCACCGATTATTATAAAGTTCCTGTGTAACCACAGTCGAAACTTCCATTTCCATTACTCTCTCATTTCCTCGTATTTTTTTTTTTTTTTTTTGCCACTTCTTTTTTTCCTTTTCCTTTTTTTTTTTTTTTTTTTTTTTTTTGCCACTTCTTTTTTTCCTTTTCCTTTTTTTTTTTTTTTTTTTTTTTTTTGCCACTTCTTTTTTTCCTTTTCCTTTTTTTTTTTTTTTTTTTTTTTTTTGCCACTTCTTATCTTCCTTTTCCATTTTTTTTTTTTATCTATCTTTCCTTTCCTTCCCTTTAAATTACACACTCGTCTCGAATATTTAGAAGTGGAAGGGTCGACCCACGTTTTTAGTTTTGCGACGAGAACGCACGTAGGTTGTTGCAATTTGATGAAAAAGGGAGCACACACGAGGAGGACGGCACGGTTTCACGGCAATTTGCTTTCTTTTGCTGGTCAGTGTGTCGTTGCCGCGGCAAGACCGTATGGAAATTGCGAATTTCCTGTGTAATCAAGTGCTACATTAAATCATTCCGATCCTACTTGTTGCACTGTTATGTTAACGATCACGGCCAATTCTTTCCTCCGTTCCCATGTCGGCGGCCAAGCCTAAAATTTCGAACGAACGAAACTCGAAATCCGCGCACTATTTCACAACGCATAATTCTGTTTGTTCTAGTAACTGTTCGTGTAACTGTTGAAGTAATAATTTTGGAGAATTATTGTTTTAAAATTTCGCGAATTTTCTCTCCTATCGTTATCGAAACGTGTAATCTTTTATTGCAAATCAACTTGAGGCGAAGAGGAAATATCATTCTGCCATTCTCTCCCAATTTCATCCGAATTAACTCGAAGAATTATTTTTTTTTTCTATATTTTCTGCAAATAAAAATTTCTATTATCCTCTAACATCTAATAATCGAATTGCTCAAATTATAGTAATAATAATGCAAGCGCAGAAGAGATAGAGTTTAATTTAAAATTGACGTCGTTCGATAAATTTCATTCCTTCAAAAAAAGAAAAAAAGGGATAATCCAATAATTTATTACCTCGATCTTCGTCTTATTTTGATCCACGGAATAATCCTTGTACCCATTCGTATGGATTACAAGATACACTTTATATCGATAGATTTATCTATCGTAATAAACCGTGATTTAGCGTCCTGCGCGTGATAATCTGGAATCCATTTTTAATCCATCGATACTCGCAGATACTCCTCTCCTCCATCGATCGAGCGTGCTGCACACGCTTTGGCAGCGATCCTGCTCGCGCGAACAACCCGGTTACATTGCACGCGACACGAGCGTGATTCACGTAACCCACTCCTTTGTAACCTGTTTGGTACAGGCCTTCGCATCCTTTCGTGCTCATTGTGCCCTGGTAAACTTATCGTCGCGCCGTGTACAACTACGCCACACACGAAGGAAGGCCGAACATCGAGTTTTTTTTTTTTTTCAGTTTTCCTTCTTCCTCGCAGCATATATGTAAATAATATCGTGTAGACTCTCTACGAACTTTTATTTATACTTTGTGTATCGCGTTATGTTATGGAAACACAACGTTTCTTCATAATTTGGAATTTTTTTGATTGGCAGTGAGTTTCGAACGTGTTAGGAACGTGGAGATAAATGTTTGAGAAAAGTGTTTCTTTTCGAGTGGAATGTGTTTTAGATTGGTGATTTGATTTCATCGTTGTCAATAGCTATGTTAATATTTTACACTAAGTTATTTTTATTCTTTAGTTTAAAATCATCAAGTAAATAAGTGAAACTTAATTTTTCAATAGTGAATTTTTATCATATCGAAAGTGTTGTTAAATAATAAATATTGGCCTAATTAATTGTAATCTTAAAAAAATTGTATAATTATTAATCGATCGAAGGACATGAGAAGTCAAAATTAATTTATATCGATAAAAACCTCAAGTTAAAAATCTATCTTGGAGAAGTTGAAAATCTCTCGTATTGAATAGAGAATCTTCTATGGAAAGTGACATAACCTAACTATTAAAAAATTCTGATCGACATTATTATTAAAATACCAAATTCTCTTTCCTCATGCTCCATTTCTCGAGATACAAATATCTCCATAATTAATTGTACAACAATAAAGATATTACGGCATCGATATTCGTTCGTTCCTTTTGGATTCTTGAAATATTCGACATCGAGGCAGTCCATGCCTCGATTCCTCCCGAGTTGAAGGGTCGAAGCCACCACAGTGATTCAGTTGTTTCTTGCCTCCGTGATCGGTTGATTCTTACCAAACCGGTCCTGCAACGGGTCCTGGACCCATCGGTGAGGATGTAAAGGAGTGAGTTACGGCAAGAAAATAAGTATCCACCAAGTTCGTTTGACGTCACGCTTCGAGGTCAATATCACCTCATCGAATCGGAAACCGGGTGCATTTCCTCATCCTGCTCGGCAAACAAATTAATCTTTGAACAGAAGATATTTTTAAGATAAATACGTTATATTTTCTTTCCAACGTTGGAACTTTTTAATATAAATCCGCGTGATACTTGTCAAACCTCGTATTTTTGTATTCGTAAAAATTCTCTTCAATAGAATACGTTAAAAATGTCTGAATTTTTTTTTATACATTTTTATCAAGATTAATTGACAGACTCTCATAAAAGATTCTTTCAAGCAACCACGAATTCCTAATTAAATTTATAATTCCAATAATCATCCTAGGTTATTGCTTCGAATTATCATTCTCAAAAAACTACTTTTTATAAAAATCTAATCACAGATCAAATAATTTCGAGGATTTCAAATTATAATATTATATAATTATGAAATTATCATTTTCACGTTGTTATAAAAAATATTCATTCTTCTCAAAATTCCTCTCAATTAACCATTCTCAACCTATCTAAGATCTAATAATAATTCTAACCTCAATAACTCCAAATTTATTCCATCTATTTTTAATTCACGTCAATCTCTCGTTTTTCCACACAGCGGCACACCCCCTTGCACATCAACTCCCTTGACCACCAACGCAAAAATACCTCTTCTCACTTTTCCACAAAAAAAAAATAAAACGTAAAATAACTCCAAATTAACTCCACGCTCGATTTTAGGTTAAATTCATTCGATGACTGGAAAATCATTCCTGTACCGCGCGGTAGGGTGTGCGCGTCATCACGAAGGGCGGAATCATCACGTACCCAGGTAACGAAAAGCGATCGATAACGGGTGCGATGGCGGGCGATTCCGAAAGTATCGGTATCGTGCACCCTTTGAGGCCCCGGGATTCACAAGGACTCGTCACAAGTTCGTTGCCCTACTTTCAACCCTCTCCTCGAATCTCCTCTTTTCGTCCCTTTTCCACCCCCGCCCGATCCTCGAGGAGCGTATCACAAGGGGGATGAGACGGGAGATGAGCGGAAAAGAGGGACAGGGGAGGGGTGA
>NW_006263644.1:804882-812463 GCF_000469605.1 Apis dorsata | reverse complement strand
CCGCGATCAATACGGTAATGACGCTCGCCTCCTCCCCCTCCCCTCCTCTCGCTATCCGCGATGTTACTATGCTAAGCGTTTCGCTGTTTTATGCCATCGCGAATATGCCGGAATCCTCGAGCCCTCTTTGAACCCGATTCATCCGCCTTTATCGAGCCATCTCCTCTCCTTTAGCTGCTCCTTCTTTTCCGTGTCGAAGCGAATGGCGCCTGATCTTATTATTATTATTATTATCGAGGTGGAAAAGAAAGCTTGATTTAATTAACTCCTCCTCGAGATTTGAATTAAACTTAGTGAAATCGAACGAGGGTTGATGGTCCATTCTCGAAGAGTAGATAAAATAATTTTTGTCCAAGAGGAATCACTCTTCACGGAATCTTTGTTTGATGATTTAATTAAGATTAAGATCGTGTGTATTTTGCAGTATGTCGGAACGTTTCAAATTTTCTTGATACATTTTAAGAACAATTGATGGCAGAATTTTATTATAAATTGTATAGGATAATAAGTTATAGAGAAACGTATAAACGGAGAATATATATATATATATACGTATTGAAATGGTGTGCACATTGGCTATTCTCTTGTTCCTGCTTACATTATTTATGGCGGGAGCCGCTTGTGACGAGAATCAACGATTCGAGAGATTCTAATCGTTTATTGTTCATCGTTATTCCTGGAGTTGGTGAATTTAAACAGGACTGAGTGGGTGGTGTTATTTACTTGTTGCTCAGGTCAGCTGCTAATGCGGACTCGACAGGGAATAGTTAATGATCGCACGTTTCGATATAAAATCCTTATACCAATGTCTTCCTAAAATAACGTGATTCGATATCAATTCAATATCTTCCAACAAAAATTCAATCCCAAATTATCATATAATCTCACAATAACCCGATTAATCTTTTAACAAAAATCCCTGTCATCTAATTCTAAAGAGACAGACGAAGAACAATCTCATATTTTAACAAACAACTTCTGCATCCCGTTCAATTTTCTTTTTCAACCACTGTATACACACACCCGCGTGGCAACAACCGATTAAACCCCGAAAACATGGTAGTGAAAACGAGCAAACGTGTAACTCACACGTGCACGTGTATCCAACGTGGTGGATCGAAGGGGGATCGATGACGTGACGAGACTTTCGAAACGGTTGGGTCAAGAGGGTGGCGCTGGTAAACGAGTTATTGGAAAATCGGGGAGGGGGGGAGGAGGGGAGGAGGTCAGCAATTTTTCGCCTCATTGGCCGTAAAAAGGAGACGCTTTATCGTGTCTCGGCGTCGTCGGTGGCCACGTAACCGAACGACGGGTTCGGTTCATCGTAGCGGGAAGTTGGAAGGTGGGCCGGGGGCATTAACACCGGCTCGTTGTAGATGTTGATCAGGCAGCGCATTTTTACCGGGGCCAATTTGCCGGGGATGAAGCTCGCGTGACGTTCTTCCCGCCGTTTCTTCCATCCACGTAACCGCAGATAAAATATCACCTGCCCCGCCGAAAGCTATGAAAATTACGCTGGAATTCGTTGGGTGGTTGGACGAGCGCGCCTATATTCGCGCGCTGTGTGTGGGTTGTTGGAGAAGCGAGCGATATGTCCTCCTCTCGAGGCGGAGCGCAATTTCGAGAGGAGAGAGAGAGGAGGGGGAGGGAGAGAAGAGAGAGAGTCAGTCCATCGAACTTCTTGACGCGGGCTTCCACGCCGTGCTTTACGTGTTTCGAACGTCCAATTCCTCGTCTCGATGGAATCTTTTTCTTTTACAGTTTATATTGGGTCAGCCCAAATCGAAAATTTCGAATCGAAGTTTTTATCCGACAGCCTAGATAAATTGGCCAAGTTAAAAGATAGACGAAGGTATATAAATAGTTGTGAGAAGAGTTTAAAGAATATTTCGTATATTAGTTATTGCAAATGATAAAATTAATGATGAATTTGGAAAAAAACATTATTTGCGATCCACTCCACAATATGTAATTTATGATCAGCATATAAGTATAATTATCTAAATCTAAATAATTACAGATATAATCGATGGAAAAGAATTTTCAAAATTAAATAAAATAAAATAATTAACATCTCATTCTTCGTTTCGAAGAAACAGAAGCTTAAATTAGGCGTCATATGATTCGGTTATAAGAATTGATTTAATCAACGACTGACTCGTTAAACGTATACCCTCCCTAAACACCCCCTGCCTCCACCATTCTCTCCAGCTTTAATTTCCATCGAACCGGAAGGTCACGGCCGCGACTAACTAGCTCGAACTAGGTCTGGAGCACGTCCCTTCGTTGAACNGAGGAGGGGGCGGCGGTGTCGACGGGGGGGCGTAAGGGGAGGAGGAAGCAAATTAATACGGGCGAGCAAGAGGGTCCAGCTAACGAACGAACCGACGCCAAGTCTAGTGCCGACCAGCGCCGCGACGCCTTGCAATCCACTCTCCTCTGTGTCTCTCCGCCGTGTCGTCTCTCGTGGACGATTAACTTGGAGGAAGAAAAACCTTGGAGAGTTTTACACCGACTCTTCCTGGTTAGTCGTTGTTGTCTCGAAATCGTAACCGCCGGTTTTTAATGTTGGTTGGAGCATCTTGCTCGATATTTGCGTTGTTGGGATCGTCGTTGGGGGAGGATGATAGGGGGNTTCGAGGTTTTCTTTTTCTCTTTTCTTCTTTTTTTTTTTTTTTCTCTCCTTTCATGACAACGTTTGGAATATCGGGATGGAGTAGGATGGAGTAGGATGGCGTGAAGCATCAAGAGTGAGAGGAGAACAGTGTGCACGGGCCATAATAGATCAATCGTTTAGAATGGCGGGGGAGAGGAGTTTCTATGGGGGTGAAGTGTGAACGCAGCTTTAAGCTTGGATCGGTGATACCCGTGACAGTGATGGATGACGATGGTTTTTTTGGTTTCTGTTGATTCCTTTCTTTCTTTCTTTCTTTCTTTTCTTTTCTTCCTTCTTTTTTCTTGCCTTTTTTTCTTTGTTCGTTTGGTAAATATAGATGGGTGCGGAAGAGGATGCTGATGATAGATTTTTTTCCTCGAATGTTTCTTTCCTCTGTGGAAATTTTGTGAAGCTTCCCGTTGTTGAATATGATACTTGTTCACTGTTGCTTGTGAGAAGTATTCCTTGAATGATTGAAACGATAGATAGAAAGAGATTGGAAGAAAGAGATTGTGAGAATTTGGATATTTTTTTGGAGCATCTACGTGCGCGTTATTCCGAGGCAACAAGATTGGTGGTTGTTCGAAATTGATTCGGAATATTTTTGTTACATAATAATTGACGAGATTGCACGATGTCAATTATCTCATTCCATCGTGAAAAGTTCGTGGAACACGTCCGGAATGGCGGCGACTGACTCGAGTTAGAACGATTAGAACTCGGTGTTAATTAATCGATCTCTCATCTCGATAGCGTGATTAACACCGGCCTGCCCTTTCCAGTGGCTTGGCTCCGCCCTGAACAATGTATTTCCTTCTTCGAGTACCGCCATTTTGCCGGTTTACACCTCCCAAGATCGCAATCGAGGCTAATTTCCGCGTGGTCACACGAGAACGCTACGTCCGACGAAAGAGGGAGAGGAACAACGATGGTCGTATGATTATTTTTCCATTGTTATCCGCTCGTTCACGATCCACGCTAAATTTGCATATCCTGCTCGATGCCGTTGCTATAAAAATAAAGTAGAAAATTTTTCAAATTCATATTACATTTCAAACTGTGCAAATTTCTTTTTCTAACCCAAGGACGTGTACTTTTATATTCTCGTTGAATTTCTATTTTATGCAAAAATTATAAATATCCTTTTTATACACATTTTTAAATTGTATAGCATAAAGATTTTCGTAATCCCTATTATTTAAATATGCATAAAAAATATATCGCATAAATTAAATCTTGATTCAATCCCCAAACAAAACATCATCTCCCTGCCATTTTATCTATCTCCATTAAATCCTATGGACCTTCAACCAGATCCACGATCGACCGAACCAAATATCGATCTTATCCGTCGCGAAGCGGGAATCAACTAAGCAATCCTTCTAAATCGAGAATAGATTTTTAGACAGGAGCAAAGCAGGAAGCTTCGAAAAGCAGAAAAGAAAATCCATATTCTTTTCTCTCTCTCCTCCCTTCTCACCTGACACAATCGAAGACGAAGAAGCGAGGCTTCCTCTCACGAGGAAGCCGGTCGGCCCTTACTAGTCTCATTTTAATTAAACGAAATTCCTCGTGCAACAAAGGGCGGCAAGCCAGCCGGATAATTCGAAAGGGCAGATACGTGCTTCCTGGTTGGTCGGGTTTATAGAGGCTGCTTCGATGGTGGTGGCGTCTGCGAAGGAGGAGGATGGAACCGGTTCTCTAGCTTTTCCCCGGGGTAACCCCGGGTGGGTGAAGCGGGATGGAGGCTTGGTTGGCGGGGAGGGGGAGCGAGATGGATAGAGGCGACAGGAAGCGAAAGAGGGCGAAAAAGAGAGGGGCGGAAAGAAAAGGAAGAAAGAGAGCTCGAGAGAGAGAGAGAGAGAGAGGGTGGAGAGATCGATAAAGGGAGTGTCGGTATGAGAATGGGGCAGAAGGAACACACGGAAGGGTGGCTCTAAACGAGCGTCTTAAACGAGTGACGTAAGAAATTCGACTAGGAAACAATTGATCAACGTAGGGAAAGTTCGATTGGGAAAGTTTGTCGCGCCTGTTTAATTGCCGGGAATGGTTCAGTAGTTTGGGATGGTTTGGGTTGGAGGAGATACGTGGAGATAAGTTTTAAAAATTATATATAATTTGAAGGAGGATTATTGGGTCGTTTGTTGCTGTTCGAGAATTTTGGATTATTTTTTATTATTAAATTTGTTCGTGTTGCAATTGAAATTTTATTAGAATTTTTTTACATTATTTTTGTACGAGGAAAGGGATGTAGTTTGAGAAATATATTTCTCGAGAATTTATTACAGAAAACTTCTCGTAGAGAAGTTCTTTAGGATTATTAGGTATTTCTAATCTGTAAGTACTGTGTTTAAAAGATTTTTATATTTTGGATCGTGTCATTAGAATGTATATTACAAGCTTTTATATTTTACTATCAAATGATCAGCTTAACGATCAAGACTATTTGTTTTTCCTCCTTTTGTATTTTATTACTCTATTGAATTCTATCTCTATCATTTTCATTTAAGACTGGAAACATAAGACTTTTTAATAACGCAATGAAACATGATAATTACTGATATAACCACTTCGCCATGCGATACCAATCGACAATAAAATGTTGCAACTTCTTGCGATTTCTCAAATACATTTTACTACATCACATCTATAAAATTACTATAAAATTACGTTTTAAGAAAACGATATACAGAAAAGCAATATCTCGATGAATATATAATATATAATTATTATATAATATTGCTTATCGTTAATTTTTTGCTAACAAATGATATCATATATATATATATATACTCTTTTTCTTGCATTTATTATTAAATAATAATATCTACACAGCTTTCCTTTTCTAACTTTACTTAAGCACAATTCACAGAACACAAATTTGAAACGCTTATATAAATATAAAATACAGAAAAATCTTAATCGAGGCGATATTTCCACTGGTTTCGCAAACAGAAGATCCGCTCGAGTCTTGCCAGCAGCAGGCTCGGTTGTCACCGTTTCACCGTTTAAATTTTACAATCCGGATTCCTCCGGATTGTTTCGCAACCGTGATTCCACGTCCACCACGGTTTACAGCGGCGCACGCGTTTTATTGCGTTTCGTGAATATGATTGCACCGAGCGTCGCGATTGCGAATCTAAACTCTGTTGTTTGCTCGAGCCGACGATTAGATACCCTCTCTCGCGCCTCTTTTAACGCCGCCCGATCTCGGCGGCGAATGGCGCGCGCAATTTTCATACCTGTTCCATCGCGATCACCGCCGCGATTACGGTTACGTAATCGCGCGGATCCCTCGCGCGGGGCCATTAAGCGGGGCCGCCATTCATTAATGTCTTTTAAATAAATTTATTACACCATAAAACGCGACCGGCCGACCGCTTTCCACGCGTAAATACATTCGTTCCGGCCCATGTTTCCCCAGACTGCCATGTATTTATGTAACACTGACGGATCTTGACACCCATTGCGCATTCTTACAAGTGAATGTTGTTGTGTTGCGTTTTCGATCGTGCCGCTTGCGTCCGTTCGAAGAAAGAAGAAGTTGACTCGCTTTGTTGCGAGTTATGAGGGTTGCGGAGGTCGAGCGGGTGGAAAGAAAATATCTTGATGGAAATCGTGGGAAACGTTTTATGTTCGTTTCACTAATTTCAATATGTTTTTGTAATTTTACAGAGACGTAGGATATCGTTGAATATTTTTAAACGAAATTGTATTTGAACGATGAGGTAACAAAAATTTATTACATAAAATATATCGTAATAAATTAACGACGAAAAGAAACAATTTTCCTTCGATACTTTGCTTTTTCAAAATTGACCAGAGAGGTTGAATTAAAGTGGGTGAGCCTGCGGCGTAAGAGCCACGATATTCGTCGAGTTATATAAAACAAGGGAAGATCGGCGAGAGGCAGGATAATCCTTGCAACCGGATTATTCGGGATTTTTCTTGACTGCAGGATAAAAAGAAACGAGGAGGACGCGAGTTTCTCGGAGGAGACTCCGTCTTCCTGCCAACTCCCGTTGATATATTGCTCGTTCATATCTTTCCTATCCTTTATTCTTTCTGTCTTCCATTTGTGTTCCATTATCTGTCTAAGGTACAGAACGCTCAGTTCAGGGAGCACGAACGTTCATACTTCAAAGCAAAACATTTCTCTTTGTTCAAATGAAAATATAGACGTCTTTAACTTTAGAGATGTTGTAATCCGATTGTCGAGTGTGTTGTAATAACTATATCTTCGTTATTTTTAATGTTCTTGGTTTAAGTTTAAGTTTGTCATTTTGAACACATGACTGTAATTCGTCTTAAAATTCGATTGAAATTAGAAAAACTTTGAACCGCTATAACTTCGAAGATAATGACTTCCGGTCAACGAATAAAAGATCGTTAGAAGCGCAGAATCTTACTCTTTAAAATGCTTTTTCATTTATCCCGATACGATTTCCGGTTCCCGAGATATCGTCGTGTAAAGAAAAGGGTAATTTTTAATCATTTATCTTAAACGTAATTCAACTCTATTAAAATTAAGAAAACTTTAAACCGCTATAATTCCGAAGATAGTGACTTCCGGTCAACGAATGAAAGATCGTTAGAAGCGCAGAATCTTACCCTTTAAAATGCTTTTTCATTTATCCCGATACGACTTCCGGTTCCCGAGATATCGTCGTGTAAAGAAAAGGGTAATTTTTAATCATTTATCTTAAACGTAATTCAACTCTATTAAAATTAAGAAAACTTTAAACCGCTATAATTCTGAAGATAGTGACTTCCGGTCAACGAATGAAAGACCGTTAGAAGCGCAGAATCTTACTCTTTAAAATGCTTTTTCATTTATCCCGATACGACTTCCGGTTCCCGAGATATCGTCGTGTAAAGAAAAGGGTAATTTTTAATCGTTTACTATTTCCGTCCTTATCGCTTAT
>NW_006263644.1:802435-804827 GCF_000469605.1 Apis dorsata | reverse complement strand
TCTCGCTCGCACCTGTCTCACTGACCTATCCCAAATTCCAGACAAGCGGCAGACGCGATTCCTAGAAAAAAGTAGTACGCAAGAAAAATATATAGGTCACTAGGTCGTGGATCCATTCATAATTTCTATGTTAACCGCTATGGAAACTTTGAGCGTTCGCATCTCGGCAACCGATTGAGATATCGGAATAATTCAAAAAGTGAGTTCAATGGCACATTATTCTCTACTTCCTGAATAGATTTTGATAAAAATTTTTAGTTTCTTTTTACACAAAAATTTGAAGTGTATTTCATTTTTAACCACGTGTAAGTGATTTGTTGTTATGATATAAATTACACGAGGAAAATTTTGCATAATATTTCCTCCATATTTCCTATATATTTTAACTATACAAAATTCTGCAAATCCATTCATCAACAATTCAACAATTCTTTGCATTACCTCCAATATAATCGTCGATTATTCTTCTTAATCATAATTATATTTATTTTTCTGCCAGTCCACCTGGTATACCTTTCGCAATAATCTTCGACAAACACAGAGTTCCTTCCACGAGATGCTCAACGTACACAAAGAAGAAAGAGTCTCCTCAGACTTATCCCCTCTCCGTTTATAATATCATACACCGTCTCCGAAATAATGCTTCCAACAGCTCCTCGTGCTCCCGGCGTTGCGACCTCCCCGTCGTCTTCCTCATCTATCAACAGTTTTCTTTTCCATCCGCCCCCTTCTGAAACGCCGCGCGCTTTTCCGGCCAAGATTTATGAAACGGTACTTTGTACAGTTCCAGTTTAGCGTACGTCTCGATTTACTTGCCCCAGGGTGAACCTGTGAGCGGTCTTCTTATTCCAAAAGTTTCCGCGAGAGAGGATCCTGTCACGGTTCTACGGCTACGTTCAATGCGCGATGATTTTATGCGAAATATCGTCGCATTTTTTGTTCTTGTTTAAGTTGATTAATGCAATTTCAATTGCGATTTAAATTATTCTAAATGCAATTGTACAATCGATAATTTATATTTATATTATTGCTACATTTTCACTTGTTCAAATATATTTTTGGAATCGATAAAATTTCATTTAATTGCATAAAATGATAAAAATAAAAGATAATAAAGTGAATTAAAATTTTTAACAAATATACGAATATAGATTGATAATAATTATTCTGTAACATGTATTTTTTTTTTAATTTTCTATTATGACAATGCAATTTGAACACAATGTCTTGAATTATTTCTATAAATGTTAGTGAATTTTATCATGCTGATTACATTGGACAATCATCTGATAAATAATACAAGGAGATAAGAAACAATTCGTGAAATTTCATTTCCAATTTTCAAAATTTTCGATTTTAATCGAATTCTACGAAGAAAAATCTACTTGGGAATGGTGCGTGCGCACAGCATGCGTGGCACGCATGTCACTGGGGGAACGGTTGGGGGTTGGTCGAGAAAGAAAGGGATCTCGCGTGTAGAAACTTACGTGTGGATACGTGGAAAGAAGAGATTCATTGTTCGGGGCGACAGCGATCTCAGCGCACCCTCTTCGCCACACCCAGACCCACCCCCGCCGCATCCATCAAGGCGGAATCTCGATCTCCAAATCCACCCCGGCCACGACTACTTTGCCTTTCTCCTCTTCTCTTCCTTCTTCAAGAATGCCAACACACGCGTGATCTACCCTCTAAACCGACTCCACGAAGATGGCTTGCAATGATCGAGATTTCTCGTTGGTTGATTTCCTCAGCATTGGTCCGAATATTGGACTATTCAAAATTTCTTTTTTTTTTTAATATTTGGAGATTAAAAGTGTGTTCAATTAACGCAATTAATGCAATTGAAAGTGGTTAATTCCACGTAAAAATATTTTCAAAGCAATCACGAATTCCTTAATTTTACTATTTTTCACACCCGTTATATTTCAATGGAAACCGATACCAAAATAATATACCGATATTTTCGAAATAATTCTCAAATAAACCCATTCCTTTCACTTTCCTCGATATTCGAAGCGAACGAAGAGAGCAGAGAAAGAAAGAGAGAGAGAGAGAGAAAGAGGCCATCGCTAAATCACTCGAGCAAAATTTGGCCGACACGCGCCGTCTCGAGCGTAGATTGGGCCGACTGCTCGCCGTCGTCCAAACGTCCAAAACGGTGCTCCATTAATTCCACGCCTTGCGCGCGGTGGAAAAAGTTAAGCCAACGCTTAAAAAAGTTGCGCCACCGTGGTGCAAAGTATTGGGTGAGCGCGGGCAGGTGCGTGATCACCGGGTAACACTTTATCAAACCCACGTTCCTCACTCTGGCCCGCCCGTCCACGATGCCCCACGATGGTCGTCGACATTCGCGTCCGGACATATTTTTACATAAAATTAATTAAGTCGACTC
>NW_006263644.1:798398-801877 GCF_000469605.1 Apis dorsata | reverse complement strand
GGGGGGGATTAAGCGAGCGGTAATTCCTGAATTTATTATATTCCCCGCGAAATTTAAAATAGATGGCCGTACCGAAATACTTTTCTCCGTACCCGCAGTAGTTTCATTTATTTCCATCCAGCTGGTGACCGATCGGTGTTGTCGGAATAAGTGGCTCTTCCGTTCCTCTTCTTCACGCAAGTTTTGGAACGAGGCTGTTAATTTGCCAAACTTTTTGACCTCTTCGATGCTCAGAATTCTTTTCCGCCCGATTAAAAGTGTTAAATTATATTTAACGGTGATCTTGGACGGAGATAAATATTTAGGACACGAGGGATACGTCTTTAGATAGATCTTTTGTGTATCGTGACGAGTCTGTTTTCTTGCGTGAAGTTAAGTTTAACTGTTATTTCTTTCTCGATTAATAATTAGAATTGTTTTTTTTTTATTTTTTGAAAGAATTTGAAAGCAGAGTAAATACGAGTTTTTGTTGCTTCTGTTTAAAATTTAAAATTTGAATTGATTGTATCAATTCTTTCTTTTCTTTCTTTTCTTCTTTTCTTTCCATTTTCTGTCTTTCAATTACTCTTGTCGTCGATCGACCTGTGAAAGTTTTAACGAGGGGAATATTCCACTTAAGTTGGGAATAACAGTAATCCGACACGCGGGCAATTTTATCACTGTAAGATCACGACGAATTCTCGATGTGGAATTCTCCTTTCGCTCGTTCGTTCACCTATGAATCCGCGAAGAACAAAGTCTACGCGGATCGAGTCGATCCAACGTTGGTAATTTATTGCTCCTGATACGTACAAATTGCGCCTGTCCATCTCGTGGAGATGAAATATCGATGGGTTGGTGATTAATTGAATTTTTCGTCGGAACAGTTGTTTTGCTCGCGCGTGTAAAAATGTGTACGCACCGCGGTATCAACCGATTGCGCCTCAATTTCCTTTTTTTTCTCTTTTTCCTCTTTTTTTTTTTCTTTTTTTTTACGTGGAAATCGATCCAATCCCGTTTGTTTACATCGTGTTTTTTACATCGCGTTGCAACCAGCAACGTGATTAATGGTTGTTTCGTAATTATTATTCGTTTACATAATTATTGTTAATATTTCAATTTTCATTTTTGCAACGTTTTATTATTGTATTATATATTTCTTATTATTACAACATACCGGATATTTTTCAATAACGTGAAGAGATTATGAATTTATTATTAAATTGCGTATATTAATAAATTACGTAGATTAATTTATTATAAAATAAATTTTGTATAAAGTATAGTAACGTAATATATTGTATATATAATACATTAAATGAAATATTGAATATTGTAGGTAAATATAAATATTATACCGGATATCTCGTTAATTTTATTATTTAAAATATCTTACTTATTATTATTTTTAAAAATAATTGATTCGGACAAAAAATTTCTGATAAAAATCAAATGATTTTCCACGAAGAATACGATAGAATGCAATTACATTTTTTATAAGTGGATGCAGACAGGTTAATTACGTATTTTGATAAGAATAATTATCGTATAATTTTAAACCATTTACCAAGAGAGCCAAGATTATTTTATTTCGTTACTTCTAATGCATATTTATATATTTAAATATTCGTCATTTTATCAAATCTTGAATAGAAAGAATATTTTCTTCGAAAGAACAATATCTTCATTCACATTTACAATTAATGTTAAACATTATCTCATATAAAAGAAGAGATTTTCGATTTTCTTCTTCCTACAATGTCGGGATAATGATAGAAAATAATGATTCACAGTCTGAAATCGGGACGCGAGGAAAACAGGACGTGATTTCGTAAAATATTCGCAGGTGGATAAAGTGGCACGTTTCGAGAATAGATCAAAGCATCCACGATTGGTCCACGCACTATAGTCGTCCCCATTCGTATATATTTATTACTGTCTGCTGGTAGACTAGCTGTCGCCCGAGTTTAATGACGGGAAGACTGTGAAACCGAAACGTTTGTCGCATCGACGACGCTCGTAGATTTAGAAATTCAGAAACCATGCCAGTTCCATTGGGGACAGCCCCGTATTTCCATTCTCAACAGAGACGAACTGATACTTGTATTTGTATTTGACACTTGTCTTCGAGATGTACATTAGAATGAGTAATGATTGGCAGAAAATAGCCTAGTAGAAAAGTAGATCTATCTTTTCTCATGGATTCCTCTTATTTTCAGATTTTTGAGTGATTTTTCGAAGTTCGAAGTGATCGATACTTATAATTGTTAACCACGGTGTAAAATGCTTTGCTTGCTTTTTAACGAAGAAAAATTTCCCTTCTATTTTTTCCTCTTAAGGAATTATTTTTTTATAAAAATCTATGGGAATAGTGTTGCTTCTTTAATTGGACGAAGTACGAGAATTCCTTTTCGAAAAAAGCAATTTAAATTTATTTGTCCGAATCGTTTATATAAATTCATTTTTCTACGTTTAATGTTATTCAATCAAGTGTAATTACAATGCCATATATAAAAGGCAGTCGCGTTAATCTTATACTTTTACGAAATTCATATTTCGCTATAATTCTACGCGGCAAAAAAGGAAAAGAAAAAAAAAAAAAAAAAAGACACCATTTTTCTACCAAGATCTTGATTACCAAGATCTCCTAATCAAGCGAATACCGCGGTTTACAACGTCCATAACGAAGCGCATTAAACACCTTGTAATTTCACTTTTCATGCCCGCCACGATTTCACAACGAAACTTCTGTTGCAAGCTCGATCATATTAATTCCTCGAGCAACGTTCAACTCGACTTCCGTCGTTTAAACGTACTTTTTCCCCCTCCCCGATCGATTTCACTGAGCGCGTATTTATCTCTCCATTTTTTCCCTCCTCCTCCTCCTCCTCTTTTTTTACCGTCCTAATCGCTGGAAAAAGTGACGTAATAACAGCCTGTTGGTTAACACGTCGATCACTTAAGTTTCGGAACGATCTATCTTTCCAATATTAACCATTCGATATGTTTCTCTTTTTTTTTTTTTTTTCTAGTAATTCAGATTGATTTATTAATTGTCGTTGCTATTTTATGGACTAGTATATTTTTATGTTACTATTCTATCATGCTATTTCTTTAAAATATATCAATTTTTCCTTTTTGGATTTGTAGTCTCGCGTAAGATAAGATATTTGAAATACGATCAATTTGATAAATCTTAAAAATTTAATTCGTTACTCGTGTTACTTAAATTTTCTGAAACGAATAATTATCACCTCTGGCGAAAAGCCAATTCTTCGAGATCAAACGCATAATTCATTAAAAAAATATTTTGAAATACACTGCTGTAATAAAATTCAAATGTTAAATAGATACAAAGTAAAATCTTCCAGCTGGTTTGTTTCAATTTTCAAAGGTTCAAATTTCACTTCCAATTTCTTTCTTCAACTACAATCTTTGCCAAAAAATATAATTTAATTACTCGAACAATTTTCCCTTCCGTGATCGCTTCCTGCGATCCA
>NW_006263644.1:791912-798170 GCF_000469605.1 Apis dorsata | reverse complement strand
AAAAAAAAAAAAAAAAAAAAAAAAAAAAAAATAACAAAGAAAATCGATCTTATCTCCCGGTTCCATTCTCTGAAATTTCGACAGAGAAAGAGATACACGCACACGAAAAATGGGTGGACACGAGCGCGTGCACCCGTAAAGGCGGATGATCCTTTACACAGGATAGTTCGTCAAGGAGACCGGAAGCGGCCTACTTCCGAAACGGCGTATAATTTTTTATGCAAAGCCGGGGCACGATCGTTCCACCTCGAAAACTGTAATTTGTTGGGGCGTACGTTGGGGAAGTGTACGCGCGGATTCGAGCGCGTGCTCGATCCGCAAACGATCGCAACCTGCCCCCGGAGACCGACTCGATAATTACCTCGTCAGAGTGTAACCTCCTTTTCTTTTCTCCTCGGTTCACAGGCTGCTATCCCGGGCAAGAGTATACTTGAGTATCCTGCACGCTAACGAGTCCCTTATCTCGGTGTGGAAATCGAGGAAAGGTTGTTGGTAGGCGCGCAACGCTTTTCTTACCCCTTTTGGTGGGGAGGTTGGCTCAAAATAACGATGACGCAAGTCGTATGCGAAGTACTTCGAGACAATCTATATTCGGTAGATTCATTCGAGTAATGAATTTTGTGGAAAGATAGAGATGTAGATTATTATCTTCTTAGAGTTATTGCTTTGCACATATGTGCATTTCGAGAAATATTATTTGTACGTGTCAAAGATAATTGAAATTATGCTGGTATAAATTGCTAATTTTGCAGGCTCGATGGAAAATTCATCGATGATAATTATTGGTAGATAAGAAGATAATAATTGAGCGGACAATTGGAGAAAGGAATGATTGATCAAAGGAAAGAGAGAATCAGATAAAAATGTAATTTTAAAATATATTAAGATCGATGTAATAACTATTTGGATAAAAATTAATTGATAACGAGGCATCCTCCATCCTTTTCCACTTCGCGAGAAATAAGAATGTCGGTTTAATAATTCTTTTTGAACGAATCATTAGCATGTATAATTTTTAATCTGATCAATGAATCGAATGGAAACAAATTTGTCACGAGTTGCAAATTGCTTAATCGGAGAACGGTATTCGAGGATGGAGGATCGCGCGATATCGAGAATCGAAATCAAAAAGAAAAAGAAAAAAATGGAACGAAAATCGTTTCCTCCTCGATTATTCCGCGACACTTATACGTTATTTCGATGGCCGCATTAAAGCACGTAACGTACGATCTTACAAGGAAACTTGTTTCGTTTCAAATGATCAAACAAGTTACAACTTCTCCAACACGATCACCTTTAAACCACACATCTCCCCCTTTTACACTTGATATTCCAACCGCGGGGACATATAACGATAAATTGTTGAAGCTTGAAAATTGTTACGCGTAATTAGAGGGTATGAAGAGCGATATTCTTAAAATATTATCCTTCATCTTACGTCCTCTCGACCATTATTTATTAAGATTTCATTTTCTTCCACGTACCTCTATTCTACGTTATACCGTGATCAAATTTACGTGGAAACAATCAACTCGGTAGAATGTAAACCAGAATTAACGATTCTGGCAATCGTGAAGTTGTGGACAAAAATTTTTATCGATGGTCATCTTGCGAATATTTTAAATAATAATATTGATGATAATAGGTGAATTCAAAAGAATTTAAAAAAAAATTTATTCACGATCGCAAGATTATTATTTTTTTATATCTCGTAGAATGAAATAATCTTTCGATTATTTTTAGTTTTCAAATTGATTATCGATTATTTTTCATTTATTCCATTTTTTTTCGTAATAAAAAATCGCGATAGTTGAGATGAACATCCTAAGTTTAATATATCACGATCTATTAAAGTATTCTTGATGCACGATGATTATCGCTATTTATAACGTAGAAAAATTCCTTTAATAACGAATCTGAACCGGTATATTATCATACCAACTTGTAACACGTGAACGGATACGAAAAAATCTCTTTCTTCGTCTATATTTAAATTTCCAGGCAGACTCTACTTGTCTCTGAGGAAGCTTACATTCTGCGACAAAACGATGCACGCACGTTTCATGATTTTCAGCGTTTTTTCCAGACCATGAAATGTATCCTAGATAGAACAATATGGAAGAAAAATTGAACTACAATTTCTATTTTTTCCAACAAATTCGACCTGTTCAAAAAAAAAATCATTGCCAAAGTAATCATTACATTTTCAAAGAAAGTGAAAATTGCATCGAATCCTTCTTCATCGAGATACATCGAGTTTAAAAGTTGCTTCAAAAAATTCACACCGCCATCATTTTGTCACAAACTGTACCTTGATCGCGCTCGACGAAAATTACACTGCACCGAGGCAACAAGGACAAAGACAAGGCTAAAAGACGAGAGGCTAAAAGTGATAGAAGATATTACACGATTTTCTAATGGTATCATTAAAAGTGATTTTATCGATTAAACGGTGGATTAAATCGGGGGACCGCCGTGCCTCAAATAACACGGTGCACGGTGCATCATTTCTCTTATCCTGTCGCATTTCTAATAAGAGGAGCACGGATGGATAGATACGCCTCGCGTTCGATCCTTCCCAACCCGATTTCCCTCTGCCTCTGTATTTACAGCGTCGGCATAAATCTGCGGGCCAAGATTCGCGCCGTTGCCCGTATCGCGCTTCTTCTATTTCTGCATCGTGGAAACGCCACTTTACGACTGCCGGTCCAATTTGTTTTCCGAGTGGCGACAAAGAAACGGCTCGGGACGATATTCATTAACGTCGTCCTTTTAGACACTGCCGCCTTTATTAACGACGATTTCTCCGTTCGATTAATTCTGTCCAGATAGCGCGTTGTAAATTTATATCCGGTTGATACAGGCCCCGATTTCGAGCGAATGCTTTCGAGCTGGATAATCGTTTCGACGATGAATTTGAAATTATAAATTTAACGTTAGGTTAAGTTAATTTTTTCCTCTTTGATTTTGATAATTATTGGATGGCAGGGAAGATGATTTCAATTTTCAATTATTATTTTAGATATAAGTTTGACGATAAATTTACAGAGAGATTTTAATAATGAAAAGTATATAAATAATAATGCTTTTTTTCTTGTATGTATGATTTAAAAATTGTTGTAAATGTTTAAGTTACGTATATTTAATAATATTCATTCGCATGTATATATTATAACCTAAAAATAAAATCGAGCTAAGATTAGATTAATCAGATTAAGTGAGGTTACGTGACATAAGATCATCTCCAAATAATCCGTTAATCCATTATTTCAGACATATAACATCTCCATCCCGAATCACCGATCTATCAAATCGTTAACTTTAAAATTATCATAACCTAACCTAACTAAAAATTCAAACGTTACAACAACTTTCGCCTCGATCGTAAACGAGCATGGTCGATAAATTGCAAATCGTTCCCCGTCGATAACGTCACCGTTACCGATCGAACTTTAAACGCTGTTAACCTTTGCCTCGTGCGACTTAACGATGACAGCCAGATACACGGACGGCCGATCGTTGACAGTGATCGAGGCAGCGCGCAGGAAACATCTTTCGATAGGTATCGAGTGTTAACGAAGTCAATGGGGTTATGCGTGTCCTGGTCGAGGACAGGACAATAACCGATTCGTTCGACCGGTTTCATCCTCCACTGTGGACGTCAGCGGTGAGAGGCAGGTGCGACCGTGACTTGCCTTCCTCCCTTCGGTTCACGTAATTACGCTTGCGCGTATCTCTCTCAGCGCCCTGTACGTAAGCACGGGACCGTTCTACACGAATGCACGTGCTTTAGCCTCGTCTAGCTCGCCATCCACCCGCCTGTATTACCTGACGAGACCGCGTTACGATACGTGTGTACATAACGGGGCCATGTAAGCAACGTAGTGTGATATACGGGGTGGCTTAGCCTACGTGCATCGTGGTTGGATGATTTCTGTGTGACGAGGCTTTGGAAGTGTAAGTGTGGGTTCTTTTTCTTTTTAGGGAGAGATTCGTTCGAGAAACACGCTTTGCAAATATGTACGTGCATAATTGGACGTTTAAAAATGTGTGAATGTGATGTAGTTTTTAATATATTTTTTAATTCTGGGATTGTGATATGTTTCGTGTACGTAATTCACGTAATAGAATTGTTCTGGATAAAAATAAGCGTGGATTTTGTAGAGAGAGGATTGCGATATGTAGAATTGTTTAATTATGGATATAATGTGATTTTTAAAATGTAATTTTGATGAGAGTGTTTTAATTTTTTTTTTTTTTCCATTTCAGTTTTGACTGGAATTTTCGTAGGATTTATATATGTGTTGTAAAGTTATGGGATTATAGTTTTCGAAATTAATTATGAGTGATCTAATGACTACTTTTTTTTAATTCTGATTTCAGGTAAGCCTGAGAGAATGTAACTCGACTGGTTTCTCAGAACTGATGGAAATGTTCAAGCTGCAGAATGTAATTATCTTTTTATACTTTCTTTTTTTTTTTTTCCTTTAAATTCTATAATATTCTTTTAATCTTTACGCATTAATAATATGCACTTTTCCATCACACATAATACTATTTTCATTTTTTAACACAATTTTTATTCCATTTATATTTTTTGTACGACTCTCGTTAATATATTCTTAATTAATTTTAATTCTATACATCTATTCGATTTCAATTCATGTATAAAATTATATATGAAACAGAGTTAATCAAGTGAAACAGAAGAGAAAACTAATTAGTAATTTTACATAAAGGAAATATTCACTTAGAACGATGGTTTCGTAAGTAGAATTTAATGGAACGGCATCACTCGGAATAACAAGTGATCGTTTTAAAAAATATTTCCACCGCAAGTTATACCGCGTTTAATTCAACAATTAACGAACAGTTACGTGGAAACCACTTATTGACCCATATGCTCAGACGTTACGTTATCATTTTACGTTCAAAGTTAACTATACCTTCAATAGACATAGAGAATTTCCGCATCAAGTACTTTATATAACGTTTTCATTTTATTTATCCTCTTTGGATAATAATTTCGTATGTTTTCTAGAAATTATTGAACTTATCTATCTATATTTCACAATTGTACTAACGTTTCCTATCATTAATTATTAAATTTCGCATTACCTCGTGCTTAATTTACTAATATATTCATTTGAAATTCCATATAATAAATTTCTCTGCACTATTAACCATAAATATACGTATAATCATCATTTCCTCGATTAATAGAATTAATTCTCGATACAACTTATTTAATAAAAGGAAAGAGAGGATAGATACGTTGCTTCGTAAGTAGAAATTTATTTTTTGAACCAATCTAATTTATGAATATGCGTATATATTGGACGCATCCATCTGCATATATCGAATATAGCTTAGATCACCGCTTCACAAGCACCATACTTTTCCTTTCATTTTGTTCTCGTTCCATATATTTTTGCCTTACTTTACATATTAAACAACCTGTCTATTAAATATATTAAAACGGCAAACATAGTGTATATCGAGCACAACCGATTTATAAGAAATGTTAATAGCGTGCGAACGATTTTATCGGGAATTAATTCTGTAAAAATAAAACAAGCTTTGATGTAGTTGATTAAATTAATAGTACACAGACCAATAAAGAAAGAAAGAACTACGAAATCGCGATCTATAAAATAATCGATAAGATTATTAGAATTTTGTCATTCCATTACACATCATCTCTGCTTATCATTACGTACAATAATTAAAAAAAAAAATAGAACTCGTCAAAGCCATCTTGAAATTTGTTTCAATTCTAACCACAGACTAACAACAACGAAAAAAATATTGTTCGTAAAATAATCGTGTTCAAAATCATCGAAATCATTCGATCGAAACTCGAAGCAATCTCGATATTTAAAAAATCGTGTGATTTACTCGCCTCAGATACATTACAAACGAAACGTTATTCATCATCGAACGAAGTTGGAACGCGTTAAAATCGAAGCGGAAAGACGAAAGTCGGAGAACGACGTCCATGAATTTCGCCCACGACAGCCGCGATCGATTCGAAGGGGGAGGGGTTCGCCTTCATCCCGAAGGACACCTCGAAACGAATCGATGGATTTACACGCAACGCGGAAACACTCGCATGCCCCTTTATCTTCTTTAATTCATTAAACCCCCGCACGCTCTCCATTACGAACTCCCGCAACGCCTCCATTAGTGCGTATATTCACGTCAGTCTTTACACCGCATTTACAAGTCACGACACGCGGGGTTAACGTTATGCAACGA
>NW_006263644.1:789248-791623 GCF_000469605.1 Apis dorsata | reverse complement strand
CCCTCTCTCTCTCTCTCCCCTCCTCTGCCCCCTTCCCTCCCTCTTCTCTAACCGCACGCGTATATACGTCGGTGCGCGTACCGCACTAATTCTCACACTAATTCTCGCACTAATTTACCCATGATCCGGATACGCATTCGCATGCATCAAACCGTACACCATGCGCTTGTACCAACACGGACGAGGCGCTGTATCCCGCTCTCTGTGCGCTGTATGAATACAATACCAGGGTATCACGTACGTGTGGTATACAGGGTGGGCTCGAAACATTTGATGCATCTTCGTTCTCATTTCCAATTTCTGGAATTTTAATTCTGTCGTCAAATCTGTTTGTGCGATATTTGGAAAAAATAGGGTTGTTTGTTTGATTAAATATTTGTATATTTAATATTAGAATTATAATTTGGTTGATTTTATCCGGTTGAATGTCAGAGTGTATGAGTTTTTTATATGTTTGACAAAGTTGGAGAATGTTTGTAGAGAATGAAAGGGAAAATTTAATTAGTATTCAGTGTTAAATATGTGTCTTTAGAATTATTGAAACAAAGTTGACTGGGTTCTCGTCTGTATGATTATCCAAAGTGTGGTTTTTCATAAAAATAATATCAGTATTTATATTCGAATAAAAATTCATTTTTTAAATTTATAATTGTTTCATGAAAATTAGATTTTGTTTGTTAGAACGAAGTGTAAAATTTAATTATATCTATTCAATCTTCTAGACTTCTCAGTTTCATCTTAATCTAATGAAATGTAATTATCACATCAACATTTATATTATATTTCCTTCCATTTAGAACGAAATGAAATTGTCGCACCGCGTATTGTTGGATTAAAAATTCGTGATTACTTTTAAATCTGTGTATCATGACGTCTATTTCAAACTTTATCTTATTATCGGTTCACCCGGTATACATGATACGTACGTACACGTATATACACCACGTATGAGCCGCCATAGAGATGATTTCGATCCTCTTGGAAACGATCGTGCTTGCCTCCATTTCTCTCTCCTACTATATATGTATATATATTGGCAACGAACATCTTTTTGTCACTTTCATTCGTATTTGCATTATGCTAGTACACGGGTATCACGGGTCGTAAAAAGATACATCGCGTGTCCTGTTCGTAGCGGATGGTAATCGATGCCCATGGAATTTACGAGCTTTAATAACGTCGCTTTGCCCAGGTGGTCGAGCAACCATTATGGGCAGATTATCAGGATCGTCGACCAACGATCGGATGAAAGTGGATTCGGAGGATGTTCTTTTTTTTTTTGAGGAGAGGGGAGGGGAGGGAAGAGGGATTTGACCGGTTTTCTTCTTTTTCGCATCCTCGATAATAATTCTTCCGTGGAGGAAAATCTTTTCTCTTTTTTTCTTTTTTCTTTTTTCTTTTTCTTTTTTTTCGATGCATGATTTTTCGACTCGCGATATATCTCGAACTGGCTGCTCGTCGAGATATAGTGAAGTTTCATTGAGATTTTGTAATAATTGATTTGCATCACCTTGTTCATTGAATTTTTTTATTTTGCTTGAAATTATGCATTTAAAATATATCCTCTGCATCGAGAAATCTGTCTAGTTTTTTTTATTATATCGTAGTTTTATATTGTAATTTTTTTGTAATTGTGTTTATTCATTTTTGAAAAATTCTGAATTAATAATTCAAGGAAATTTATTCATCTCGTAAAATATTGCAATGAAAAATAATTTGCGTGCAGATATAAATTATTTTACTGAAAAAGAAGAGAGAAGGTTATAATAATAATAATAAGTTATAATAATAATAAAAAAAGAAAACATACGTTTAACTTATAACAAAATAATTAAATAATTTAATTAAACGCAGTTACAGAAAGAACGAACGATTCTCGTTATACTTTATTTAATTAAATCACGCGCGTAATTGCTCCAAAAAATTAGCCACGCGACAAGAAGGCACATGTTACACTGCGTAATAATAAAATAATTACAATTACTTAATTTTATTTAATTGAATTCACTTATAGAAAAAATTCCAAACCGGGAATTACTTATTAAATTCATCATCGCCTTCTTCATCGCGAATTATTACTAATTAATATTCATAAAATTTTTTCTTATTCAACAAAGATGATTACGCATATTATACCTATATAATTAGCTACGTATTTATAATTAATATCAATCAAAGTTCGAATGAAACAATGTACCATTTCCCATAATTGTTTCAAATCTAACTACATTAAAATCGCGCAAATAAATAGCGAACGACACGTTGCAAAAGCTGTTCGATCGGCATTCGTTCAAATTCCTTCCTCAACTATCGTATCGCCCTGAGCTTTCAAGTCGCGTGGAAATTATTCATCGATGGTCTCACCCTCTATATCG
>NW_006263644.1:787552-789046 GCF_000469605.1 Apis dorsata | reverse complement strand
CTATGCGCGTACGAGGGAACGTGCGCTTGTGAGCGCGTAAGCCTGCGGATTCGTGGCGCGATATACCGTGTAGACAGAGATGGCGAGATACTCATCGTCCACGATATTGTTGTCTTCCGATTACATCGGACAATGGGTCCATTTCCGGAAGTGGAGCGGAAATTGTGCCTCCCAGCGTGACAGGGATGGCGCACGCAGCCATGCTCGGCGACGTCTTCGAGAGAAATGCAATTTCGGCCATCGCCAAGGTGGAAGCCGGAAATTGAAGGGATCCATTGTGATCTATACGCGATACAACGGTTTTGGCGGTTTTTCTCTTCTTTTCTTTCTTTTTTTCTTTCTTTTTTTTTTTTTAATTTAGAAAATACAGATTGCACTAGAGAATATGTAGATATTGGGTTCGTTTAAGTAAAATCGATTTAGATATTTCTAAAAGCAAGAAGATTTATTTATCGTGAAGAATAATAAAAGAGGACTGAGATTGTTTAATTAAAATATCAATGTAACGGTGTAATTATAATATTTATGATCTTTTGTGTCAGTTTGCGTTTTTTCCTTAATTCTTTGTTTCTGATTTGTTTTATGATCTTCGAAAGCTGTGCAAGTTACTACAATCATAACTTTCAGAGATTGGTATTTGAAATATTATATTTGAAGCAAAATTCGTGCGTTACCAATTACATCGTTAATCAATAAATAACGATCGAAAGCACGAGAAAATTCAATCCTTGCCGTGGAGAGAATGTTTTTAAAACTCTCGACAAATCTCTTAAAAAAAAAAAAGAAAGGAGAAACTCTTCATAAATAAATAATTCTTTCCCAATGCATCCCGACTAGAGATAGAAATCTTCCTCGTACCGAAAAGGGCACAGTAGCTACCGGCAATATTCTAAACTAAATAACGAAACGTTTAACAACTTTTCGAAGTTTACCCGCCCACTTTACCCAACGCGACTCAAGTCAAACACCCGACCCGATGTTTCATCATTATCGCGACGCTCTTAACGAACCAGCAAGAGGAAGAAGAAGAGGAGGAGGAGGAGGAGGAAGAAGAAAAAGAAGAAGAAGAATAAGAGGAGGACTCTCGCTGAATCTTGTTTCGAGGTCTCTGTCCGACATTAAGCCGCACGAGCATGGAATGTGACGAACTGTTGAACAGCGAGGGCCTTTATTCTCTACGGTGTCGCGACACGCGCGGAATGCCGCTTCTCCCCTTCCCCCTCCCTCCTCCCTCCCCTGAAACTGCGAAGAGACAAAAGGTCTTGGTCGGCTGTCACGGCCCTTCGAATGTGTGCATAATTTATTCTCATAAACTCGGAAGCTCACGTGGCCTTTAAACGAAATAAAGACATCGGCTGTGCGTCTTTTCACCGGTGCATGCATGCGCTTACGAGCGTGTAAGCGCATAAACTCGCACGACCATCGCCGCGTGCCATTTATTAGCAATTGTAATGAAACGCCTGTTGCAACGATAATTTAGAGTTTCTCTCGCAA
>NW_006263644.1:779624-787231 GCF_000469605.1 Apis dorsata | reverse complement strand
CAGGCCGCGGCGCCAACCGGCGCGAGCGTACCGTCTAATGGCAGTGCAAATAGTTTCTATTGAATCAGTGGGATCCCTCGCCGCGGCCATCTTGCTTAGAATTTCCTGCGTGCCCTCTCGCGGTTCTATCTCGCGCGCGCGCGCCTCAAAAAAACGCAAATTTCCTGCCCGCCTATTTGCCATCCCATTAAAGCCAATGAAGGCGCGTCCTCTTATTTTGCCATGAAACTGTCTGTCTGTCTGTCTGGCCGGCTATCTTGTCTCGGGACCTGCGTGCGCCGACCGGATGGAGCAAAGACCTTTCCTCTACACCCGTTATGGGACGCACGATTTTTTGAAAGAGTCGACGACGGTGTTTTACGCGCTGATATTTCTCTTCGACCGAGGTAAATCTCGGATCTTTCGAAAATTATTTCTCGATAAGCTGAAGAATATAATTTTTTTTCAACGAGATTACGAGATCCTTACGATGATTATTGAATTTGTGGGGATAGAGAGATTGTTCTGGATTCGAGAGCAAGATTTTCCATTTTTTTTTTTTTTGGGAACAAATTTTATCGCGTGGATAAAAATATAACGTTGAAGGAATTTATTGTTGACATTACGTGGAATGAAAAATTTTAATGCAACGATATAAATATCGGTGAAGTATATTATAGAGCAAAAATATTTGCTTGTTAAAAAATTGTAATCAATAGGAAAAGATCAAGAAGCTGATTATTATTTTAGAATATAATTTACACATTTTTAAATTCACTTTATAAAAATCAATGAAACATTCATCATAAAAATTAAATACGTTAGGAGCAATGTATGTACTAAGATGTTAAGTGATATCAGTCCGTCTCTGTTCAGACAAAAATACTACTTCACATGGCAGACTTAATTTCACTTATTTTTCAATTATTCTGTATTTTATATTCTGAGTTTTGTGTCGCAGAAATAAGAAAAAGAAATTTGTATACTCGATTTATCTTCTATTTAAATCTACAAATATTTAATACACAATTTAATTGCTTGACATCCGATATTGATGACACGAGTTTATAATTTATTTTCTCAATTTAAAATCTGAACAAGAAATAAAAAAAATTTATCATAATCATAATCGGTTAATTGAAAGTTAAGGTTCATACGAGAAATATACGATGAAGTTAAATAAATTAACATGGAATTTCATTTCATGGTAAATTGAATTGGTAATCACGGTTTCCCAAGTTGCTCGCCAGGTAAGGTATTAATTGCTGCGAGCTGATTACCAGAATGAAACATCGTTCGATATTGTCAACGAGGAGGAGGAATACTGGGCCGATCGATAAATAAAGTGAATAATTATTCCCCGATAAATAAAGCCGAGGATGATAGTGAAACGAGTCAACCACAAGGAAATACGACGAGCATAAATTGCCCTACCTAAAACTTCTTTATTTGTTATTCAAAGTTTAAAAAGGGAATTTAAATTGAAATAATAAATTGTAAACTTGTGCCGTAAATATCCGAGGACGAGGAAATTGTTTATTAAATATCGAATTTGTTTATTAAATATACGGATAGATGAAAATTTTTAAGATATTTACTTGCTCGAGAACAGATTATAACAAACGCTATAAAGGGAGTAAAATTTACTCGAGTATCGTTTGATTAACGCATCGATCTTCGAAATGTATTGCACGTTACAAGAACAAAAAAATGGAGGCAAAAAGAAAATATAAAGATCCGATACAATGGGATCCATATCCTGTTGGATCTCGATTAATCAAGAGGTGCTTATTTATCCAAGATAAATCGATACTCGATAATAAACTGTTGCAAAACAGGTTACGAATGTGAATTGATGAACAAGTTATAAATTGGAAATTCTCTTACAGAAGGATGGGATAATCATATATGTCATTTGATTAATAAATGATAAAATTTACTTGCGAAATCCCGTTTACTTTATTACTAAATTTATAGTTGTTTATTAAGAAAATTTATCAATATTAATCACGTTTAACTTATGACTTTTTAATCATTTTACTATCCAATTTTTCATCTTTTCTTCTTATTATTACACACATACAAGATAATTGAAAGTGCTCATAATAATTAAATATCATTAATTCAATTGCAAAAACCACTCGTGCATTTTTATACTAAAAGAAAGAAAAAGAAAGCAATTTAGATTCCAGTTTGATAATCGACAATGTTAATCCTGTTTAATTATCCGCCATCTTACACTTTTCTTGCCTTCTGAACAAAAGCCACGATAATCCCGAGTTGAACGAGAATTAATCGGATAATCTCGATTAATCGAGTTTCTACTTTCGCACGATAGTTAAACACGGAAGAAGATTGTAGATCGGTTTAATTAATGGCGGACGCCATTTGTTTGGCCATCTCAATGACTCGTTATCTCGCGTGCCGCGTCCACAGAGAAGATCTTACAGAGAACGCGAAGGGTGGCCTGTATTCATTTTCACTTGGAAGCAAACGGTATTTGAGTATAATTCGAAACGCCACGCCTTTGAATGCGTATGGTAGCTTTAATAATCGCCACGCTGCGATATATAATAATTGCCATATCATTATAATTTAACCGTGAGACGTGATTGAATCGTTTTTTTTCCGCGACTTCCACTTCCGGGATCTCGATCGAGCGGAGCAAATACTTATTGTTGAAATAGAATAGCCAAGTTATGATTTTATTTTTCGTGCAATGGAATATAAGGATACTTGTTTTTGTTAATATTTTAACAGAAGATAGAGTTTTCTTTTTTTGTAAATTAATTTGTCTTATTTTAATTTTAAACGAATTTCTTTTGTAGAATTTGTTATAGCATTTATTATAAAATATTTTATTTATTTTTTTAAGAATAGATCCAAAGAATATATTCAGATTATACTATGTCACAAGAGATGACATAGTATTGTTCGCCACAATGTTGAACTGGCCATTGTAATTGTAGTTGTCATGTTACATAGACAAGTATATTATGCCATTAATTAACCGTATGTTGGTTAGAACGTAGTTAAATTGGCACTAGAATGTTAATTATTGCATCCCAATGGCCTCATCTGTTGCACAGCTTGCAATAACTTGTACGTCACACGGTAACTTAATCTCGCGAGATTAGCGTGTAAGCTGTGCGGTTGAAACATGTTGCAAACTAAAGACCTTAATCAATTTTACTCGTATGTTGCTGGCAAGTCCGTGTTTCGAGAGATCTCGAATTTCCAATATTTCTAACATTTTTATATCGTCGTGTTAATCATTAACCGTTTCGATATTCCATAAAAGAAACGTGGCATTCGAAGAACGAAAATAAACATACTTTATTTCTTATCCAAACCATGCAACGATGCTAAAAAATAGAAATAAAGATTACATTATTCTTTCTTTTTCCCAAGAAAAACAATCTCCTCTCATTCTTCTCATCAACACGTATAGCATATCACCCTATATCCAATCATCTCACAATATATATATATAATTAGAATACTATATCCAACACTATATTACTATTCGACCATGAAGAAACCATTTACTCTTCAAAATGCTAGTACCACATTCCCATTAAGATCTAAGAACAGAAGAAAGAAATAACTTACTCTCTCCGACTTCGAAAGCACTGAATCAAGGTTAGCACTAATGATCAAGCGTCACACACGTGTGACATTGCGCGTAGACGATCCAGCGATGAAGCTGTCCCGTTGTTGCAAGCTTGGTTTCGCCCTCGCCACCACCGAGATTGGTGGGCCAGTTAGCATTTCATTGCCGTCTGTTCAGTGACCTTCGAGGACTTGGGGAGGAGGGGATTGGACGGGGCGAGGCGAGCCCCCATGGCGCGTATCCGGTCGTGTCTTTGGTCTCTCCGCTGTCAAAGCTATCTTCCCTCCGCTGTCTGCCGATTAGCGTTCCGTGCCAGCAATAAATTGTCTCGAACAGGCCGGCCAGCATGCGCCAGGACGCGGCTGTGCACAACATACGTCGCCATTATACGCGTGCGTGTGCCCTCGTGGACCGCGTAGGATCGCGTCAAATGTAAACAAGCCGCGTACGCTCGCATGGTATCGCCGATAATTGGCGTAATCACCTGTAAACAGCTAGTTTATCCTGTCATTATGGATTTACCATACGCGCAGACGGTTAAATGAATAGCTGTGCGCGGCTTCGAACATCGTCGATTCATCTCATCCTCTCTTTATTTATTTATTTTTTTTCTTTCTTTCTTTCTTTTATTATTTTTCCTCTCCTCTGGGTATAACTGTCTTGCTTTCACGCGTGGACGATTCGTTTTTGCGCCCATATGATCGCCTATCTTGTCCGCTGTTCGACTGGAAATTTATTGCCGTCGCTTTGAATCGATATATCTGTGTATATACGTACGCTGATGCTTACGAGGATTTTTATTTTTATTTTTTGTTTCGAGATTCTTGCGAGGCGTTGTTAAATCGAATCGTACGTCTTGAAGAAGAAATTGTGATGATCGTAACGATTGTTTATTCATTTCCGAAATATTTATACACATACTTCTCTGTAATTATAATTCAGATAATTTTTTAAAATTCAGGAAAGAAACGTTTTTTTTTAAGATAAAACCTAATTCTTCGTTTGCCTGGACAAATCATTGTAATTTTTCTTTTCTTTTTAATATGAAATACAATACGAAAATATTATTTCGTGAAAAATTAAAAGCAGACGAGTAATAAATGCAAAACAAAAATTTCGTTTCTTACGAGTTTTTTTAAAAAAAGAAATATTTTCAATTCTTTGCCTCGAAATTTAATGAAAAAAAGGATCAATTGCAATAATATTACAACTATTATCTAACGGTAGTCGAAAATAAACGACTTGTAATCTGTCGGCCAATCCGAAATTGGAATGACATGGGTAAATGGATACAGTGAATTTTAATCGGAAATTCCATGTGAAACCGTAGATTTCGGAGAAGGGCCGCCCTTTTAAGATGATCGTAGGTAACCTCAGCCCAAGTTGAGTTGACTCGAAACGGGAGGGGAGGGGAAGAGGCGGCCAACCCCCTCCGGTTTCATTGCGCCGCACCAGTTCTGAATCGAAACCTGCGCAAGATTAAATTTAATCGAAATTGCCGTCTTGAATTTCTTTCGCAGACCACACGGGTGTAATGTAATCTCATACTCGGCTCCTCGAATCCTTCTCCTTCCTCCCTACTATCCTTCCATCTTCCCTTCATTCCTGCTCTATATTCGTCCGGCCTCCTATATAGCTCGGCCTCCTTTCATCCCTTTCTTGCTCCGCCTCGAGGTCGAGAAGTGTACGCGCGTTCCTAATCAAACTCGTGCGTTATACGTGGTCAAGAGAATCTACGAATTATTTTTCTTATTTTTTCCTGACAACTGTGGATTATTGTGATTCATTATTATAAATTTTGTGTCGTATAATTGTAAAAATTTCTTATAGAAGAAGATATTATTACGGATATTGGTTTCTTTCCCTGATGTGATTTTTCACAGTGGTGATCAGTGGTGGTCGATGGAAAAGAAGAAGATTTGGAAAATTTTCTGGATCCAAGAAAGAGAGGATTGTCAAGGATTCGTTTCTTCTCAGAAAAACGCGAGTAGAGAATTTGAATCGTACATAATTTATTCGTGTATATTCGTAAACATGGACAAATGCTTTCGTCGGGGGCTGTACATTAATCCAGCTTCGCGTAATTATTGATTGCATAGTGGCATACGGGGGTTCGATAAACGTTGGCGTAGGCACACGCGCGCGGCTTGTACTCGTGTGAGATGGGCTCATCCAACGCGAGCTCACGCACACACCTTTCCACGTCCGTCCATTGTACACACGGAAACGAAGCTGGCTGTTATCCGGGGTTGATTGGCCGCGGTGGACCCTTGCGGTGGAATATATACGCGTTCGATGAAACGGAGGAAGTAAAGGGCAAAAGTCAAGAAAAATTCTACAGAAGGGGTTGTCTTTCGTCGAGTTGTTTGGTAAATTTGAAACGTTGCTTTCTTTCAGGCAAGGAAAAAAAGAAAAGGATTAAGCGATGATAGGATTAAAAGTTATTCGCTGTTGACTTTATTATTATATTTATCTTTTAATTAAATTGCAAGGATTGAAATTCTATAGTTATTGTTTTCTTGTTCAATTTTCTTGAAAGTAATTTTTATATATTTTTATCTAGAACATAAAATATATTCAATATCATATTTTTTTTTTATTAAAATATATTTGAAGATAGAGAAAATTATTGGAAATCTTCGATTCATCCCGATATCTCGATCGATTTTCGAAGTGTAAGGACTCAAATTTTCGCTTACATAAAACGATACAAAAATTATGAATGGGATCCAGTGACCTAGATTTTCTTGAAAATGCTATATTATACCCTCATCCCTTCCAAATATCCAGTAAGAACGAAGATAGATAATTAAAAATTACCTTTTTCTTTACACGACGATATCTCGGGAGCCAAAAGTCGTATCAGCATAAACAAAAGAGGTTTCAAAAGGCAATGTTCTTCCCTTCTGACGATCCTCCATTCGTTATTTAAAACTCACTATCTCCGGAGTTATAGCGATTCAAAGTTTTCTCTAATTTTAATCGAGCTTTAAGACAAATTGCTCCACATTTGTTCCGGTATAATTTAATTGTCGAAAGAAAACGATGTTAAAAAACAAATCTTTTCGTTTGAAAAATCGTGGTAAAGTTCCTCGTTGAAAAACAACGAGTGCTTGTATCGAGTAAAGAGCGTGTACACGCGATTAAGTGAACGCGTCACGTTGAAGTATCAAAGTGGAATTCTGCGTTCCGACAACTGGAAATTCGATCACACCTTGTCGTGTTGCGTACAAGAATAAGGAAAGGGGCAAAGTATATACGATCGGTGAAACGAAGAATGGGGTTAACAAATTTCTCCTTCCTCGCTATCCAAGGGGACAGGAGCCTGACTGACCTGCTTACACCACTCTACGTTAAGAACTTGATGCAACTCGTTGATACAACGAGCGTATGATGAGGGATCAACGACTGCTCGAGCGTTAATCTAAAGCCTCGTGTTTTATTTCGTCAAGTTTTCCGCATTGGTAAACCGGTCTCCTATCTGTGTGCCTGTCTACTTTCACTTTCTTTTCAGAAAGAAAAATTATCGGCCAGTTTGTTTGTTTTATTTTATTTTATCACACAGTGTTTATTACTCCCTTATGCGCGATATTTATTATATTTAAAGTGCAAATTGAATTTTAGGTATAATTTAACAAAGAATCGAACGATGAATCGGTATTAAAATTAGAGTATTCCGTGATAGTGGATAATTTTGAGTAAAAAGAAATTTATTTTATTTCCATTTAGTCGTGTTCTTTTCGCGATAAAAAAAAGGAAGAAAAGGTCTCCTTAATTGATTCTTTCCATCAATCAACACAACGTATCAAACACAATAAATATACCAAGAAGTATACGCCGTTTATTCCATTAGAAATTATTGCTTCGAGTCAACCGCTCATCGAATTTCAAATTATATTCCGATCCACTCCCGCAGACGTTTTCTCCTACGCGTTAATCCAACACGATCGATCAATAAACGTCGCGAAATAATTACCACGATATCCAATGGCGAACGGTTGAAACAATGAGGGGA
>NW_006263644.1:777551-779452 GCF_000469605.1 Apis dorsata | reverse complement strand
AAAAAAAAAAAAAAAAAAAAAGAAGAGCGAGGGACAGCGGTGAAACAGCAATTTCCATCCACACTGTAAAACAGTGTAGTTAGTCCGGGGCGAAACGAGGATACGGATTGCACGCGATGACGAGGTGGAAGTTTGCGTTGTTTTATGCAGATGAAGCGTGCACTTCATCTTCGTCAGAAAGTTGGAGTTTTGCCGTGCGACAAAACAGGGGGCGCACCTGTGCGCCGATAGAATCTTCCCGGCCGATTAACTTTATCTAAAAATCATTAAACTCGCGTTTATCGCGTGGAACGAGGCGAAAGGTATCGCTCTCCCGTTCCAAGATCGAAATCTCAATATCGATTTCATACGAATTGAAAGTCGAGTCGAAACTTTGTTTTAAAAAAGTTGAGTAATTTCCCAGAGATTTATGGATCTGTTTATGTCCCTGCATAGAAGAAATCCGTGGTAGCAGTGGTATCTAATTAACTCGATCTAGGGGGAAGGGGGTTGGAATAGTTTTCTCTTCGATTGTAAGAATTTCCATCGATTTAATATTTTCTTGAATTTATAGGGAAAGTGTTTCTTATTCTTTGGCGAGAATATTTTTGAAAAATTGAGATTTCGAATAATTAATTTCTGAGTGTTTTTGAGAAATGATCCTTTTGAATGATTTGAAGTAATTTTTTTTTTTTCGACCAAAAAAGGCATTTTTCGTGATAAAAATATTTTTGGAAATTGAGTAATTTTATAAGATATTATGGAAATACAATCAGGAGGCAGGAAATGTAAAATTGAAAAAAAGAATTATTCGTTTTTGTATTATTTCAATTTTATATCTGTAAGATTTATTTCAAGCTTGGTGGTAATATTTTCATAATACGAATGATTACGTTACATTGTACAATCGTGTATCCTGTTTTTCTGCGATAAAAATTAGTATTACATATAATTACATATTGTAATTAAACATCATTAAAAGAAATTAAAAATCTTTGGTTTTTCCTCAGACATTTATTATAATCTAATTATGAAAGTCTAATTACAGAGTGAATAGATTAATAGATTAGTATGCATTAGCATCTTATTTATTATATTGTTACTTACACAATATCGCCTCCTATATGCTGATACTTGAAAACATAAAGTATAATAAGACGATTATCGAGATCAACTTTTTCTTCAGGTGTCAGTTCAAAATTCAATTTCATTATACAACGTTGTTTGCAGCCAGTGTGTGAGATTAAAGATAAAAAACAACCCAACTGCGCTTATACTCAAAGACACAATTTGCACATTCATGCTTCTGGCATAAGGGGAATATATTATCTTATATTTCCATCGACGAAACAAACGTATATATATATATTCAATACATCATTTTTTAACAAAAAGAAAAAAAATTATCTGATCAATAGTAAATAAAAAAGCTTCCCTTTCTCTTTCCCTTTTCACAATCTCCAATTGACATTATAAAAAAAGAGCAAACATTCACTGTACCCTAAAAAACTGACATTTAACCAAAAAAAAAAAAATTCCAATAATTTTCAAAGCCATACCTTCACACTTTCCAGAATGAACACAATACAATCTTACAATTTTACAGAGAACTCCGTCTTCCTCTTCTCCAAACAAAAAAAGAGAGAGAGAGAGAGAAAAAAAAATCAAACAAAAACGTAAAAGAAGATTTCGATTTTAAAAGTTGATCCCGATGAATCCTCCTCCTCCTCGGCGAAGGCGAGGACGAGGCACTTGAAATCGCGAATGGAAACGCGAGGCCAGGATCTATATTGAGGATCTACAGCGGGTTGCATAACAATGCCGGGCAATGTTACCTTCATGCATAAGTATCTATGCAAACCCAATAGCGATCCTGAAGAGGCAGGACGCGCTGCGAGATAATATTTTCATATGAATACAAA
>NW_006263644.1:773590-777367 GCF_000469605.1 Apis dorsata | reverse complement strand
TCTCTCTCTCTCTCTCGGGCACCTACGCGATATACCCGTCCTCGTTCGACCCACGGCCAACAGTATCCGCAGGGTCGCGGGAATGCTTTTCGTCGTAACGGCTGCCTCGACTATTTCCTCCGCCAAGAAGTTGCGGAATCGTTTTACTTTCTAAAGGGGGGGCTCTCTCCCCTCCTCTCCTCTCCTCTCCGTTAAAAGGAAGTCTCCGCCGCGGGAATAACGTTCCCTTCGTCTCTCGGCGTTTAGGCGAACGCGCGAGCGTAAATCTCGGACGACCGAACCGGAAACGAAGAGCGTGTTCCAGACGCTCGTTCTCGTGATTTTTCATTCTCTCGTTGTTACGCTCTTCCTTGCCCCCTCTCTTTTTCTTTTTCTCTTTCTTTTTGGAGGAAAGAAGGAAGGAAGGAAGGAAGGTCGATCGTCGAATATTCGAAGCGTTTCCTCGCAAATGTCGTGAAACGATCGGTTGAATCGGTATAAAGATTCGAAATAGGTATGAATAGATAGGTGTATAATATTTATAATATTATTTTTGTGTTTCATCGAGAACGTTGTTATTTATTATTTGTTCTTTCGTTGATTAATAGAATAATCTTGTGCGTTAGTTAATTTCTAATTAAGAAGTGATTAAATAAGTTTGGAATTATTAAATGTTCGGCTAGATACCCCGAGAAATTCGAGGGAATTATTCTCTCGAGCGACGAGAATGTATGTATGCAGGGAATGGATTATGTATGGATAGGTCAAAGTTTATACTGAATTAAATATATCAAGTTTAACGGTTCAATTTAATTTATTATGCTTAATACGATTATCGTTTTAATATTAATTTAATTCGTTGAAATATACTTTATAAGCTACGTGGGATAACGTAAAACATTAATATTTCCTGGAGAACAATCGTCGCGCGGAGAAATTACATAATTTCATTTCACTGATGATAAATAACTTAGCTAACGCGACGTCATAACTAAAAAAAAAGAAATTAATCCCGATATTATTTTCCTCATTCTCAAGCTCCTTCGATCGAATATCCGTACATTTGGATTTTTCTCTCGGTTAAAAGAAAAAAGGAAAACGTGAAAATTCGCGATAATCCGTAAACGTATACCGAAAGGAAACAAGGATCTCAATTGAATATCGAGTTAATTACCGTGAGTCGAGCCACACCTCCGATCGGTTCATACATCGATACACCTGTAAACATATTTAACATATCGGCATAAATAAGAGCATTATATACCGTGAACCCTGCACGACCAACCATTTCACCACCATTCATAATTCACCGTCGAAATTGCTATATCGAGGCGGGAATTGGTTTTCTCGAGTCGACGCTACAATGCATTAATTTCCCGCGTAATCGAGCCTCTGTTCCTCGAATCTAAATTGATCTCGATAAGGCTGCCATTCAGACGCGACAACCGCTTTTATATATCGAGGCACCGACACCCGTAAATCATATCGACTCGCGGACAGTTGGCACAATCCTACGAGTTTCTCCTCTTTTCTTTTCTAATTCTTCTTCTCTTCTCCTTCTCCTTCTCCTTCTTCTTCTTCTTCTTCTTCTTTTTCGTCACGTATAATCCATACACACGTAATCTAATCACACGTGGAACGAGGATCGATGCAAAAAGCGATAAGTGTGCAATAAATTGTTCGCTCTTTTGTTCGTACGCATTACGCCGCGACAGGGACCGTAATTATCTCACTGTCAATTATTTGCATCAGCGGCGATGTGGAAATTCTAATGATCAACCGGACTGGTTTGTGTCGTTTAATGCCTGGTCTTGTGAAACCCGCGATGCAGATTAATGTTTCCTTCTCGTGCTCGTTTCTCCGCACGCCCTCGCTGCCCGTCAGCTCTTAATAATTACCAGTTGTCAATTACCGGGTCCCCCGTGTCTCCTCGCGTAATCTTGCTTATCGGCAATTGAACGAGGCAACTTGTTCGCGATCCGTTGAACCGAAATTGATCAATTTTAATACGGGATAGGAAAAATATTTGATGGTTTGTAGAATCGTATCAGTGTCACGAATAGTATTATTCTTCCATTATTCGTCGAAAGCTTCGAATTGGAATTGAAATTTGTTAGGTTGTTATTAAAGTTAATGAGAAAATGTTTCCAAATTTTTTGTATTTTTAATCGAAATCTTTTAATGACTCATTTCTCCAAAATTATTTCCATTTTGTCAAATATCAACATTTTTCGATAATTTTTAATTAAATTTCCAATTGATGGAGTTTCCAAAATTTTTGTACCCTCGTCATACGATTCCAAGTTTTTCTAACCAAACTTCGTCAGTGGATTCTGCAAGCACTCTGTAACAAAATTTCCACTATTGTACAAAATAATAAAACGTCTGATTTGGATATTTTACGTAATTAAAAAAAGAGAAACACGTCCTTAAAAAATCTTGGCTTGAAATCTCACGTGTATCCATCTCTGTAACATCTCCATTTCCAAGAGCTCGCCGTTTTCAACATCGTATTACTCGGTTCCCCGAAGCCTCGTCGAAAAATCGTCGAGGATAGCCCATGGAGCCGGTGGGAAAGGTCATGGATATGGACGTTTCGTGCGCGGGAGAGGCCGCGAAAAGTTGTTTCGGTGTTTTCTGCGGTCTCGGTGTAATGAAGATGGGAAGAAGGCGGTTCGAGCCGCTTCTTCGTGTCGGTCGTGGCGGGTTTTCCAAGAAACGTCGGGAACACAGGTAAATAAATATATTCCTCGAGTATATGTGAACGAATGTGAAAGAGTATCGAGATAAATCCTTCCTGGCTAACGACAGGAATTAACAACAATAATATATCGTGGCACCGACTGTGTTATGTGTTCACAGAGATTTGAATATATATAAATCGCGAATTCGAAGTGAAATTTTGTAAACTATGAGAAAAGAAAGAAGGATGACGAATTATTTTCAAGTAGCAAAATTTTCTACTATGGAAGATGTGGTTTGAAAAATTTATCAGAGCTAGGTACGAGATATTAAAAAGGAATATTAAAAGGAGAAGAGCTTAAAGAATTTGATAATATTTGAAGGAGTAAATATAAAAATAAATACCTTTATTTATCCATTCACTTTCTAAACCTAATGAACAATTTTATATGAATAATAATTCGGATATCAGAGTATGTTGTAGACTCGTTCGCGCTGAAGAAGGAAAAAAGGGGAGGGAAGAAGGGAAACAAAACACATTCCATCGCGTAAAACATACAAATTACAAAATCGAATTACAAGATAATCACGGAACGGCATTATAAGAAACACGTTCGTTGAACCAATCGTTTCCCACGAAACGAATTAAATTTTGCACCGAATCGATCGGTCGTGGCGGAATTTTTACAAGGTGGGGCCCCTCTTGAAACGCGATCGTGAGAATGGTACGCGTACGAAGGGAACGAATTTTATTTCACTCAAGTGCAGTGTGCGGTGTGCGGTGACAGAGGCGAAACCCATTAAACGGGTGGCTCCTCGTTCCTTTCCTACTTCCTCGACAACGTGGCCCCAGCCCAACGTCGATTTCTTGCGGCCCGCGGATTAACTAGAAGGCATTTAGCGCTCCTGCTAATTGCTAGCAAGTATCCCCTTCACGGCGCACCGAACGTTTAATCGATTCGAAGGAATCGCGCGCTCGATCGCGAGTCGCTCATTGTCCGCGCGTCTTTTCGCTCCGTTTTCGAACCGCTGCTAAATTGGATTTAATTGATTTCGATTCCAGCTGTTCCCTTGTTGTAATTCTCTCTCCTCGTCGGAAATGTTTTTGTTTTTTCG
>NW_006263644.1:766500-773268 GCF_000469605.1 Apis dorsata | reverse complement strand
TATATATATATTCGATATTCTTTCAACTTTTCCTCGAATAAAAATAATTGTTTCTAAGGTTAAAACTTTCCGCCGCCGAGTTATTCGAAAATGAAGAAAAGGAAGGGCAACAGCCTCTCATAATTAAAAGTTGCCTTTGGAATCTTTTATTATCGGAAATACATTTAAATTCCTCGTTCAACCTCTCCAATATCCGCGGCTAATATCGCTTTAATAATGTAACTTTCGGCTTTGTACAGGAGGACAGGCACCAAGGTCTTGTAAACACGTCCTTAAATGCGGTACACGGCAATGTTACTAATATTGACGGATAAAGGAAGAAGGTCGAGGGGGGAAGGTGAAAGCAATCCCCTTCTTCCTTTCTTCGTTTCACTTTCCCCCTTTTCTCTCTCTGTCTCGAGGCCCAAGAAAGCCTCGAAGTAATAAGAGCGGCCTAAACTCCGTGAATCCTTTTATTAATCCGCGTGGCGGGATTGGATTTAAAACCATCCCCGTTTCCAACCCTCGTCCTCGTTCCTTCGAGGAATCCGAAGAGATCCGACGAGACTGGGACTTACCGACTAGACGTAAATAAAACGGTTCATGTCGCTTATTTTTCTTCTCTCTTTCCTTCTCTTATTTTTCTTTCTTTCTTTCTTTTTTTATCGGTTGAATTTACGATTCGATATTTTTTTCCATTTTTTATATATTTACCTTGCTGTACTTTTTGGTACTTGTTTAATTATCTTGTCGATTTAAAATTATTGGCAGAAGAGGAATGATTCTATTGGAGATAAATTTTTGTTGAATATGTTTTATGCGGGATTTTGATTAATTTTCAATATTTGATGATATCTGAGTAATTTTTAAAATTTACGTAATTTAATTGTTATCAACAAAATGTTAATAAAGAGTATGGATAAAAAAAAAATTCATGAAGAATTTCAAAATGTAATCGATATAATTATTCTTGCTGATTTTATATTTATGTTTAATACAAAATATATATTTATAACAAATATTATTATTAACGAAGCAATAATTTTCGTCGAAACGTATAAATTTGAGAATTGATTCATATTTTAAATGAAAATATTTTCTTAATCATTATAATACACGAATAGCGAGGAATAAAATTGTAATTGGGTAAATATTTCTAATTAATTTCGAAAATTATATTAAAAATCAATATCATTTATCGATATACAGTAATAGATGTAAGTATGTGTATACGTGCAAGGCACAATATACATACAGAATGGGACAAACAAAAACGCGATATTAATCCTTGATATTTCATCGAAGATCAAAGGGTGTGCATCTTTCGGCATATATATCTCGCTCGAACGCACGACCATTCCATAAAATGGAATGGAAGAAGATTCAGACGATAATACAAGAAATTTCTCGTTCAAAGGGCGGAAGAGGAACAGTACAGTTCTTATCATTTCTTTGATCTTTCGATGCAATGACTTACGTTGATAAAAGAATACGATCTTTCTCTACCCCCTCGAAGATGTTGCTAGATTCAAGACAAAATTGCAGATCGAATATCCTTTCGACTATTATTATGGAAAAAATTTAATTTCTAATTCCAATTTTGCAATCTTAATGCTAGGTTAATCTATTACAATATAAATATTTGTAATTGCTATTCTCAAATGAAATCTGATATAAATCATAGAATAAATATATTTTAATGTTTCTCCGTTATTATATCGTTTTTAAAATATATTATCAAGATCAATCAGTTAATAGTTATTTATAAGGATCGCGGTTTGTTTCAACCTTTCATTTATACAGAGTCCATAACTTTAATTATATCTAAATACAAGGTTTTTACAAAAAATGCAACGAGATTTATAAACATTCTACGAGTTATGTAGGGAGAAAAAACTGACTTTTCTAGTTTGTTTTTTTTCCTTTTGCTATTTAAATTAAATTTATAAGAGAAAATTCAAACGAGTAGAAAAAAGAAAAATTTAATTCCTTGGTATTATTTGGCAGAAAATATATTTCTTTTTCCCTCTCATTTCTCATTTTTTAATTAAGTTTGAATTACTTCACAATCGTTAATACAATTAGATTAAGTTACACATAATACGTCTAATTAATCAATCGCTTTAATCAATCTTAGTTAGCTTACTCATTTTGCAACCCCTGTTTATTTTCATTCTTTCATCCGCAAAATCTGCGAAAATCATATTTTTTTCTTATATTAATAAATTCCCCAATGATCGATACTTACTGGTTCTAATTTATGGGAAACAAGTTTCAAGATAAATTATCTTGTACTACATATGCAAACGAAGTCATTAAAATACAGTCAATGCACTTCGATATATTACATAAAATATCCAACTTCTCTCATAAATAATCGAAGACTCGATATTTTAATAAAATTCGAAATCTCTATCCCTATAAGAACTATATCTTCTTCTTTTATACACATTTCTTTTAAACCTACTCAAACCCTTCGATAAAATTCGACATTAAACCAAATACACAACGCCCCTATTCCTCAACAAGCCAACCCTCAGAAACTGACATTTCACTGGGATTTGAAAACGGATTCTACGTTATCCATAAATCGCTCGACGTCCACTCGAGTCCATCAAACGTCCAAACGCAAATAAACCCTTCCAAACGAATTCTCTCGATCATCGTGTCCACGGAAGCGGAACGAAAAGAAATTCGGTGCAAGGAGATCATGGTTGGCCAACGTGACTCACGACGTGACTTCCCTCAACCACCAGGGAAGGAAACGATAAACGGTCGTGTCCTAGCTCTCCGCCAAACTTTCCCGGAGCGGAGGAAGCTCCGCTCATTCTTATTGTACCTCCTTCTTCCGCCTCTGCTCGCACAAAAACCATACGGTCTGGCGAGCATGTCTGATGGGCAGCGAGTAGGCGCCAGGGTCCACCCCTTTCCACAGCCCCGCTGTAGTCTTGGCCCGTTTCACCCCCACCCCCACCCCTTTCTCCATGCTCGTTAGAGCGAAAACGTTCTCCATTAACGCCTCCTCTTCCTTTTTTTTCTTTTTTCTTTTTTCTTTTTTTTTTCCTCTCCTTTTGTCAGTTGGCAGACGCGGCCGCGCCAAAGCGATATTAAAAACTGCCGCGTGCGTTCCTGCCAGCTCGAAATGCAAAGCTAACTGCTCTCCTCCCGAGTTAGGTGTCGATAATACGCGATTGAAGATGATCGGTTTATTTTCTTTGGGATATTTTAAGGATTTTTTTTAAATTCTTTTTTTTCTCGATATTGGATGTGTAGTTTTTTTTCTTTTGTGAGTGTATTGTGAGAAAGGTTTTTTTCTTTTTATTGAACTGTATTTTATGAAGCTTGTTGTTTGAATTGTAGAAAATTTTGTATTGGGTTTTTTTTTTTTTTTTTTAATTGGTATTGTATTGAGGGTAAGAAGAAAAATGATACGAATATGATGAGGATCTGTCTTGTTGTATTTTGGACGTTTTGATTTAAAATTTTGTATTTTTCAATTTGATCATATTATTATTTTCAGAGATTACGCGTCCCCTATCTTATCTTTTCTTAAGTAGAGTTACGCATTTCAAGTTTGTCTGGAACTTCGTGGAAAAGATTTTAAAAATCTTCAGATCCTGTTATTTTTCACTCTCGCAGAACGGATTAAGAAAATCTACTTTCAGTTTCTACTTCTTTCAATTTCAACTATATTCTGGAATATTTTTAGATATTTCTCTTATCCTCTTATTTTTACCATATGAGAGATTCTTCACATATTCTATTAAACATTTATTTAATAAAAAACTATTCTATACGTTCACATTTACAATTAAGAAACGATCATCCATGATCACAATCACAATCTAAAAAAAAAACAAAATGTAAGAATAAAAAGAAAGAAGATAAAAGAATAAGAACTCTTCGACTCCATTTTCCTTTCATCAAAATTTAATCAATCGCGTAAAAAGGAACAAAAAAATTCACAAAATATCTCTGTATCTCGACCACTTTCTTTCCCTTTTTTGTCCACTTCACGTTGCTCCTACCTCGGAACAAGGCGTCACAAAAAAACTTACTCTCGTCACAAAGAGAACGGTTAGTTTCGCGAGCAATTTATTGTGCGTTGCGCGTTGTCCCGAACGAGACGTGGGTGGATCGAAGAGAGGCGCCTCGAGAAATTGTCTCTCCTCCTCCTCCTGTTATCCATCCTCCCTTATCCACGGACGAACCGACAGACAAGGAGGAGGAAAGGATATCGGGGTGGAAGCGAAGGGGGTGGAGGAGGAGGCTACTTTCAGGCGGCGGAAGAACCGCGTCGCGTCGAGCACAGTTGGCGGATATAGAATGGCGGAAAGGCGAGGACTCTTCTCTATTGCTTCGTCATATATAAGAGGGGGGGGANTATATATATATATATATATATGTATTAATGAAGTTTCAACTGTCATTATTATTACACTTGCATAGATTATACGAGTAAGAATTATTAAATTGAAGATAAACTGTAATAATTATCGAATTAAGATGTACTTTTCTTAATCGTGGTACGCAGAACAACTCTTACACTTGCCTCCAACTTTTCCTTTCCGAAAAAAGAGCGCACGCGGAGAAAGAGAAAGAGAGAGAGAGAGAGCCGTCTCTCCTCGAATCTCGAGCGTGTTCCTCGAACGCCGCACGGTCGAAAGAAAATTCCAGACAGCGTTGAAATCGACGTCACGGGGATGGGAACGAAGCGGCGTTTCGTCCACGTGTCCCTTTGTCGACCGGACGGCGAATAAAACTGGCCGGGTGGAGACCGTGTCGTTACCGTCGTCGTGCTTTTAATGAAAGTGCTCGCTTGAAAATTCCGCGCGCAAGCATCGGGAAACGTTTTAATCGGCCGCCGCTCGAAGAAACGCGGGACCGTTTAAAGTGATTGTCGCTACGGTCCAGGGTCCTCCTCCTCCTCCTCCTCCTTCTCCTTCTCCTCCTCCTCCTCCTCCTCTTTTTTGCCAGGCGCCACTACGCTATGAAATGAGTTTCTTGAGCGTCGCTTGAAATCGGTGCCGGCGCTCCCGGGGAATTCTGTTCGACAGAATTTTTGCTGTAATTGAGATGGAAGTCGTTGACTCTTTCTCTTTCGTCCTTTATTCTCCTCGATCTCCTCTTTGCTCTCGAAACTCTCGTTCGGAATCGAAAGGAGAGGGAGAGAGGGAGGGCTCGTACGCGAGGCTATCAGATTTTTCGTTTTTCTTTTTTTTTACGCCCGTCTTTTGAACTTTGGGTATTTCTCTTGAACTTTGGGTATTTCTCTTGAACTTTGGGTTTTTTTCAAGGTTGGTTCGAAATTAGTTTAGAGGCGTTTGAAGGAGGGATGTGGTTGAGGAAAGATTGTAATGTGAAGGAAGAATGAATGGATTTTTATTTTTTTTTAATTGGAATGGAGAAACTTACGTTAAAGTAATTAACAATGTAAATTCTTTAGATCATGTCGATAAAGTTAATTTAAAATATATCAATCGTTCAAACGAATAAAAAGGAAAGTACAATTTTAAACGATATTTTCGTTTACTGCGATGTATTGATCCTCTATTTATTACTTAACCCTATATTAAATATTTTTTCTAAAATATCTAAAATATCGAAAATAACTAAAAAATTCTACCCAAAAAATGATGTCTAAAATAATTAATCTTATTTTTTTATAATATCTCTTATCAAACGTCAGAAACTACCATTCTCCTTTTTCTTCTTCTCCCCTCATTCCCTTTTAACAGAAAAGAATCACAATATACTTCCACTTATTAAAGTAAATATTCCTTATTTTGGGAACGAAAGGGAAATCGATGATCCACGATATTTCCTCGATTCGTTTCGCGGGAGTAGCGTGTCAGTCGCGAAATAATTTCGCTTCGACAGGGCGCAAGAGGGGTTTAAGGTGGTAGGGTGGTGGCGCGTATTCACGGGGACGTGGTTCCACAGCCCCGTGTATTTAAATACATCGGGAAAGATGGAAATGTATTTAGACGACAGCTCCTCTGAAAGGAAAATAATTTGACATATTTTAAAAGTTGGAATACCGCTCGAACTTCTAAAGCCGCCCCCGGCTTCCTCGCTTCCCGGGGCTCGACCGAGGGGTGGTCGCGCGACGAGGTCGCGGCAGGGGGTGGCCGCGGCTCTAGCACGATGGTGCCAAGTAATTCTAAAGCGATTTTTACTGGAAAGGAGTCCGGATTAATTGAAGATTTGCCGAAATCTATCTTTATCTTCGATTTTTTCCCCCCCTCTCTCACTTAAATCTTTGTAGCTTTGTGGATTAAAGAATTCTATGCGTTTGAATATATTTTAATTTTTGGCTGGTTATAAAAATGAAAATGAAAGAAAGAAAAATGCACCTTGAAAGTAGATTTGTATCAAAAATACGTAATTTAAAATTTGTAATTTATGTCCTATAATTGCAATAAAGATGTATAAATATATATTGTTTGATTAAACGATAAATTATTTATAGAATTAAATATGGAAGATTTAATGCAATATTATTAGAAGAATCAGAAATGAATCGGAACCACCCTAGTTAAAAAAACTGTGAACCATCTTAAAAAAGAAAAGATACAATTTACATACCATGTATACTGTATTATGAAAAAAAAAAGAACAACAAGCATATATTGCTTTCAAATTCAAACTCTTCCAAACTTCTCCTCTATTCTTCGTTCTCTAACTTCTCCTCCCTCCAGCACCAGCCCGATAAACACCCCCATCGTCACCTTTCATCGAGACAAACGCCCGACTAACTGCACAACAAAGACACGCAGCAACATCTGA
>NW_006263644.1:763229-765862 GCF_000469605.1 Apis dorsata | reverse complement strand
ACCGAAGGGGTGGTGGGTGGTGGGGAAAAATAAAATAAATTGCTCAACATATCCAATAAGGTGGCAGAGCCGTTGCCCGGGCGACGCCGACTCACTACTCTCCTCTATGCTTTCCCAGAGAGATGTTCTTTCCCTACCCCATCCACCCCTGTCCTCTCGTTCTACTCTTCGCCCTCTTCCTTTTTCCTTCGACCGCCGCGTCTCTCCTTCCTCTCCCCTTTATCTCTCTCTCTCTCTCTCTCTCTCTCTCTCTTTTATCCTTCGTTTCCATTTCCATACTCCACCCGATGTTCCGCTCTTCCCGGTACACGCCACCTTGCCGCGCACACTTTCTTCCCCTTCTTCCACTCCTCTCGATTCTGCTCGTCTTCCTCTGTCCTGTGTCCTGTGCCTCGAGGAACGGAGGAATTGGAAAAGAAAACGAATCATATTCGAATCTATATATATATATATATATATATACACGCTTCTCTTTTCTCTTCACACTGTTTCTTTCTCCTTCTGGCTTCTTATTCCTCTTCTTCTCACTTCCTCCTCTTCTTACCTTCTATCCTGTCCGTGCTCTATCCGCTTCCATCGGATTCCATCCACGAGACTACCGAAACTCCACCGTCTTCCACCTCCCTCCCTCCCTTCCTTCCGTCCCTCTGCTCGTTTTTTCGGCGCCACCGCATAATACGCGCGCGATAGCGAGCTATCGGATCGCCGGGACCTCCCTGTCGATATTACCATACATATAGGACGGCCTCTCTCCGCCACACCACACCCCCTCCTCCCCATTCGCCCCGAGATTTATCTGGCTTACGTGCACGTACACAGGTGGCTCCGTTCTTCCAAACGATTCCTGAAGGAGAGGAGCTCGCCCCTTTGGAATAATCGATGCCCGCTATCCGAAACGAGCCTTCGAGCGGGCCAGGTATCATCGGGAAATCGTTACCAGACCATGCTGGAAAGCTTTCGAGTATAGCCGTGAACGCGAGCTATACTCCTTCTTTCGTTTAGTTTCGTGGTTTTTTTTTTTTTTCTTTTTTTCTTTTATTGCATCGTGGATGGAATCTTGACGGAGGGTTTTAAAGGAATTTTAAGACGAGAAGAGACTTGTTTTATATTTTGGAATAGTATAAATTAGTTTTGAATTTTAAATTGTTACATTCATCTATAATTTTGTGTAATGAAATAGAATATAATTTGAATAATGAACATTCTTTAAAACAAGATCTTTAAAATTATTTATCCATTTCTGAAAGGAAAGGAAATAAAGAAGTTGAGAAGAATTAATTGCACACCTTTCTCGCAATGAATCTGAAAAGAGAGAAGAGAACGTCAATCAAGCTCATACTTTTTAATCTTTCTGATAGCAAAAAAAAGAAGAAGAAGAAGAAACAAAGAGAAAAAAATCTAGATATCATGTACAAACATAAACAAAGAGTCACGCTTGAAACGATAAAATGCTACCGTCTAACAAGGTGCACGCCTATCTGGCTCGGATCACCTTCTCATCCCGAGGTAATTAAAAACAATGAATACGAGTCGAGCAAACGGTGGAAATAATTACACGTGGCGCGTGAAACTGAACGACGACGACGACGACGACGACGACGACGACGACCATAATTCCCGGCTCGTCCAATACTCGGACAGCTTAACGATCTTGTCGTTCCTTCGACATCCTATCATTTGCTTCGTCTGCCGGTTAATTATCAATCAAGGTGTCTGTCATTCTTTCTCTCTCCCTTTCTCTCTCTCTCTCTTCGTTGCCGCATGCTGTGCTACGTACGAAAACGTTGCGTCACGGAGGAAGGGATCCTTTTGAACTTCGATCGAAATTTTATGATTGTATTTCGAATTACGATTAATCACGAAACTACGTGATCAATGAGACGTGTCAAAATTTTACGAAGACGATCGTTGGAGCGATGGAAAATGAAAATGAGGAAGAGAATATTCTTTAGAATCGTTTGATAAATTTGATAAATTTTAGAAATAGAGATTCTTCTAAATCCCGAAAATTTGACTATTTTTTCAAGTTTCGATTATTTCATAATCACAATATACTCATAATTTCTATGTATTTCAATCGGTCCATCCTTTTATCTCTGTAATTATTTAAAACTGTAACTTCGAAAAAAGAACGAATTCGAGACGAAGAAGGAGGAGGAAGGCGGTAAGACGAGCGATGCGAGGCCGATTACGAAATTTCCATGGAATTTGTGGACGGTAGCCGGGCGCGTGTTCGCGGTGTAACGATAATGCATGGGCCGTGCGCTGATAGACACGTGGGTGGGTGGGTGGCGGCGCGAGGGGTGGAGGCGCCTCGGAGCCGGTGCACGGAGATATCTCTCATTATGCATTCCTTTCAGGCGGCCGTCATTATTTTACATATTGCAGGAGGAGGCGTACCGACTGCCTTTGCCAATTTTTCCACCCGGCCAAAAAGGAACGGCCGGCAATTTGGTCGCGCAACGCACGCATCGCTTTGCGCACGCCTCCCCAACGATATTCGCTGGAATTTAACCAAATTCGATCATCTTCTGCGATTAAAAAAAAAATATATATCTCTTCGAGGAAATCGTCGTCACTCTCTTTGCAAAGAGGATACTCGAGTTTATTCGGGTATGCGTGTGTATGTGCGT
>NW_006263644.1:760139-762979 GCF_000469605.1 Apis dorsata | reverse complement strand
TGTTTTTTTTTTTTTTTTTAGTGTAACATTTATTGTTACTGAAAATGTTTATGTTCGAATTGGATTTTGAAGCGTAGCTTTAGCTTCAAGTTTTAATTCTGTAATCCTAATAATACGTTCTATGAGTTAATTTGTTCATTTGAACACGATTTGTAGTAGTTTTTCTGGTTCAATAATGATTGTAAAGAGATATTTTTAGAGGGATTATTATTTCTTTTCCTCGTTTATTTTTAAATCATCGTGTAATATTTGATACAGTAAAAAAGATAATACTTTTTAATTTTTTGTTAAATATTTGTTTTGTTGTTTGAAACATTGAAAATGTTTATTATCGTTCCAAACAAATTCGAAAGCAAGATTTTTAGTTATCTTTACAAATTCAGAGATAGTTGTTTTTTTTAATAAATGTAGATTCAACTTCTGCTTGAATTTTGAATATATAATTTAAAATATTATGAAAAATATTATTTCTCTCGCAATAAAATAATAAAATATTCGATCAAAGTACAAACTACTTACGTCTTAAAATAAAATATTATTTCATTTAATTTTCTCAATAATAATAATTATTTCAATTTACATGAAATTATTAACGTATTCGAAAAGTTGGAACGTAATTTTAAAGTCTGAAGCATAATTGATAGCGCATATTCCGAGGCCTCATAAAACATCCGAAGGCAGGAGTCAGCTAGAAAGAGCGCTTGTTGCACCGCTCGAACACCTGTGTAAACAACGCGCAATAGTGTGAAATGTACAGCGAAGTGTCATAACCGTGAGCAGGCCGATAAGTGAAAATCTTAGTTCCTGTACCTGTTTCGTATTTATAGAATCGTCAACGATCCAGCAAATATCTAAATATCCTCTGTAAAAATAAACGAATTATAAAAATCAACATGATTCATCCAGAATTTAAAAAAAAAAAGAAAAAGAAAATAAATTGTTTCCAACATATTTATACTAAATTACTAACAGACTTGTAGTAATTTTTCGAAGCCGAAAAAAATTATTATAGAAAATATTAAATTTACAGAATTACAGATACTTTTATGGATAGATACACTCATGGAATCCTATTTAATAACTTAAAAATTTGTCTTCTTCCCGTTCGAACGATATAGATAAAAAAAGAATAAATTTTCACAAGAAAAGGAAAAGACAAAGAAGAGGAAGAAAGACTCTTAATCGAAATCTTAAAAATTAAAAATAAAAGAAACTTGCTCGACACCTTCTGAGCAACACCCGGGTGTATACGCACGTCGCCGTGGAACGCGAATTCGAGGCAGATTAGTATGGCGGTAGTAGGGACCGTAGAATGCAACGACCGTGAAAAAAAAAAGAAAAGGAAAAGAAAAAAAAAGAGAAAGAAAGAAAGCTCGGAGCGTTCGAGCAAGGGTAGCCCCAAACCACGCCTCGTACGTGAGGCATGCGTTCAAGATACTCGCTCGGATAAAGAATGCTTGCTTCCGATTGGTCTCTGCCCACCCACCCCCTCGAGCACCCCCGATACACGCGTGTACCCGCACACACGCGCCAACCCTCCATGAAACGATACGTGTGTGCCATAAAACTTGTACGGTTTCTCTCCACTCCTTCCTTTCCTCCGCGCGGAATTCCCGCTAGCTAAAGCTACCGATTTACGCGTATTCGTATTCCAAGAATTTTATTTTTTATATTAAATCGTTCACAAGTCTGATTCGAATTCTGATTTGTACAAGTATCTCTCTCGTTCGATGAGATACTTGTGGAATTATATATATATATTTAACTTGTTTCTTAGAGAGATATGATTAATTATTGAGGATCCTCGAATTAGAAGAAATCTATTTCCAGATCTGTTAAACTCGAATTTAGATGAACCTTGGAAGAAATGCATGTAATTATACCGTTCCACCCCTCGATTATCAAATTCATCCCTCGTATCCAATCTATCCTACTCTATCTCTGCTTTAAAAAAGAAAAAGGAAGAGATTCGCAGAATTTTTCGATCAATCCGAAAATTTTCTTTCTTGGAGGGACCGATTGCCTCCGTCAGGGGTTTATCTTTGAGGCCGATAGAACTTCGCCTCGGTTGGCTGTTCTCGAGGCGGTGCAAGGGGCACGGGGTGTGTTTGATTGATTGCCAGGGTGGAGTCTAACACACGAGAGGGTGGTTGACTTGCGCAGATTACACACGTACGACTTCCCCGTGCCACGTATACACGAAGATTCCTCGTAAGAAAAAGGAGGTCGCGGTTGGCCGGCTTCGCCGCTGGAATGGTTTCTCCTCGCCATTATCGAGAAAACGTGTCGAAGATGAACGATGATGTTTGGAAGACGCGGATGACTCGAGAAAGTATTCGAATTTTTTTTTGAAAAGCGTCAAAGTATAATTTAACAAGTCCAATCTCCATCTTCCAACGCGTCAAATCAACTTGGAGGAATTTTCACGAGTTCTATATGTAATAAAGAAAATCACAAGTCAATTACAATTTTTCCAAATTACTTCTCCATATAAATATAAATGCAGTTCGAAAAATACAAAAGATCGTCATCCGACAAATTTCTCACCCTTTCAGACACAATGCAACTTGGACAACCGCTTCCACGAATCCTTTAGCCAAAAATATAGCTTGAAAAATCATTTCCAATCGATACGATGATATTTTCCAAATCACGAACGTTTAGCTCCTCCATTGTTAAAAGAAGGAAAGAAAGAAGGAAAGAAAGTACGAACGCGATCGAAAGAAATCGGCAAAAGTGTCATCCTCCCCTCCTTCCTTCGGGATTTAGGACTCTCCGCTTGGAGATCCGCTTGGGCAAGCGTTTCCACGAGTGGGCCAATCGAAGACGATCGTTCTCGC
>NW_006263644.1:758690-759836 GCF_000469605.1 Apis dorsata | reverse complement strand
CCACTCGACGGTGCCGCGGGTTCTGCGAGAAGGAGGGCGAAGAAAAAGGCGTGCGGGGGAGGGGAGGGAGAGGACAAGTGGCCAGGTAGAGGCCTCGCCGTTGAAGCGGTCGAGTGGCGTGTCGAGTGTGGAAGCGAGAGTGGCCCAAGGCGCACAGCGCCCCCCTGGCCCTCCTCCTCTCGTGCTCGTCTCGAGCTGAAAATCGATAGCTGGAAAAAGGGTTAAAATCCACCCCTGCCCGCGAAAGAACCTGACTCAGGGGTGGACTGGCTCGGCTGGAGGCGGTTTAAAGAGCGAAAAAGAGGGAAAGGGATGAAGGGGAGAGAAAAAGAGGGAGGGAGGAAGGGAGAGAGAGAGAGTGAGAGTGGAGGAGGTTGAGGTGGCGCGACCTCGGTGAAACGAGATTTACATACCTAGGCGTGGTGCTGCTGCCTACTCTTTCAGGGAGCCCCTTGTTAGCCGAAACTTGCCTCGTCTGCGCGATCCTCGCTTTTACCGCGCTCAAACATCGGCCGGTCGTTAACGGGGAAAAACTCGACTGGAATGGAACTTCCTCGAATCGGTCCAAGTTGGAATAGGTTGGAATTTTGGCGGGTTTAATCTTGGAACGATTTATATATTGTCGGCCAATATTTGCTCGAGAGATTTGATTTTTCTTAATTTAACATGATTCAAATGATTTCATACTCAATTCTGTAATGCGTAATTTGAAATCGATATTTTGAAATTTTGCGATAATACGTTTAATTTTCCTTATTTTCCTCCCAATTAATTACTATTTCTTAGAACTTTTCACTAGCATATAAATAATACGTTTGATCGACAAATTAATCGATCAACAATTTTAACAATAATCGTAATCGTTTCGAAGAAGTAACGTTACATTAAATTCCAACGCTTTGCATTATTGCAAATATCGTAAATGGGATAATAAACTACGTTTATTGTCTTGATAACAAGTTTGGAAAATGGATTGGAGGATTTCGTCGGTTCGAGGTATTCGCGGCAGATTTTCTATCCCGGCACGGGAAAATAGAAGAGCGGAATAGAATAAAGGCGGCGGGCGCGAAGACAGCGTGCACGGGGCGGAAGTTCGCGGAAAATTGGAAAATAATAAATTGCCAAACTACTTTAAAGAAATTAGCG
>NW_006263644.1:754674-758229 GCF_000469605.1 Apis dorsata | reverse complement strand
TTTTTTTTTTTTTTTTTTTTTTTTTTTCCACCAGAGCCCGCGTAAACTTCCGTTCTCGTTGATATTGATTAATTTGCTTAAAAAGTTCCCGGCTACACCGGCCGCTCTTCGCTCCTACTTCCGCCTCTCTTTCCCGACCAGCTCTTCGTCCTGTCCCTCTCTTCCTTCCTTTCTCCTTCCCCCCTTTTTTTAAAAATTGCGATTTGAAGTTTAAAAAAAAAGGGAAAGAAAATATTTTATCCTTACATTACAATATTTCGAATTTTTTCAATGAACGCAAAATTAAATTAAATTAGCCGTCAGTACTCGTTAATTGGATTAATTAGAAACTGGAGTCGTCGAGTTTTCGCGGAAATTAAATTGTACGAATTTTTTTTCGGAATCATGGTAAATATTATATCTATTTTTTTCTTTTTTAAACGGATAGCTTGACTTTTAAATAACTCTTGAAATTATTAATCGTATGCAAAAATAGAGAATGAATAAAACAGTTCGGAAAAATTTACTCGGCCAATTTCGAATGATCAAGATTAATTTCGGAAAAGAAAAAGAAAAAGTTGTTGGATTAAATTAAACTTAAAATTTAAACTTTCGAGCCCACGTTTCGGAATAATAGACGGTGCAATTTCTCCGATCATCGCCTTCTTCTCGTCCGCTCGTACCACGAACGTTTCTTACTTGAGAAAGATGGACGAGACTTATGGTAATGCAAAAATACACCTACTATCCATTGTTCCACGCTTGCTAGGATTTATTCGCCCGTGGTGTGAGCGAAGGTAAACCAAAAGAACAAGGAAGAGGGCGACAGTTTCCTTTCTTTCCCTCTCTCTGTTGCCATAAATAATTTTTTTTAATTTGAATTAATCAAATCGCCCTTCCTTTAATCTCCTCAAGCTGCATTATTTTTACTCGTGTTTAACATAATTCATAAGAATCATCTTGATTCTTTTTTTTTTTTTTTTCTATTTCCACTTAGAGGATATCATTTCCACTTAGAGTTAATATTTAACGAGTCTCGCTTGCTTAATATTTAATGAGTCGCACTTGTTGCTGTTTCGATTTTAATTTCGAAGTTGATGGAATATTCATAGAGTAAACTGATTCTTTATTGTATTATATATCTATATATCTATATATCTATTCTTTGTTCACTGAAATTATTGTACTCCAAAATTATTGATTCTGAAAAAAATCGAAACATGAATTAAAATTGAATAAAAATAATCGAATTGATATTAAACTTGTCAAAATACGTTGTTAAGAATATCATTTAGTTACTTTCGCATCAAACTCGTGCATAGACAATGCAATACATTAAATACAGTAACCCACAGTATACTTTATACATTCCACTGTATACACCTGTAATCCTCAAACAAGATCCTCAAACAAGATCCATCCACCCTCATCCTAATTCACACGAGACAAATCCCTCGTCCTCGAGACAACTTTCATAAACTTATGGAGGAAAACGAAGGAGGAAGATCCCGAAAGAAGGAATTAATCCGATTGATCCGGTGCTAATTGTTTTCTGGACCAATTATCGCGCTCGACCGTTCGAAACGGCCGTTCTTGTTCTCGTTGTTCTCGCCTCGTTAAAGGGACACGTCCGGTTCTGCTCGCACGCGCGCGCGCCGGCGTGTTTTCACGCTCGGCGAGCATATGTCACGCGGATCCAACGAGAAACGTTCCGTTTCATCGAGCACCGAGCGGTTTCCTCGCGCTGATCGCTTTAACCGTTTTACGCCAGGGTCGAGCGCAAGTATCGGGCAGGGGTTGGGGGTTAAGCGATGAAGCGTGGCATTTAAAATGGCCACGAAATGAAAGGGTTCGGGTACGACGTGGCCTCCTCTCTAGCGTCTCTCGCATCGCTTCAACTACTTTTAACGATACGTTAATTCGTGACTTATCGCGATCCCTGTTGTTTAATGGGTCTGAAAATGCGTATTAAATTACCATCCAAGATCCCGGGAATTATATTCCTGTCTTTTCATCCTCCTTCCTCTTTGGAGAAGTATTTTTATTTAGGAACGAGAGGAGGATTAACGGTGATGATTCTAGTGAATAGTGATGGCTCGTAGATTTTTCTGATCGAGTATGAGAGAATTCTAACGGAATCTAAGTACAAAAAAAAAAATAAAAAAATAAGGAAAAATAAACTACTTATCAATAGAATTATTTATTGTTCTTACCAAAAAAATCGAGATCCTCTTCGATGTTTAACCACTTTGTCCCTCAAACCATTTTTCCAAAAGATCGAAGAAGGAATATTCGAAAGAATGAATCGAAACAATTTAACGTGGCAGAGAATTCACACACGTGTCACGTTAAAACGAATTGCAAGCAGCTGCGAAATTCTGGTGTGCTCGAGACGAAATTTCTTCGATCCTGTCCGACCTTGGCCATGGAGGAGCGAGCCGGGAGCCGAACAATTCACCGAGCCACAAACTCGTTACTCCGTTCCGCGGAATGGCTCGAATTACCTGGCAAGTTGGACCGGTGGTAAATGACCGTGGCTGGTTGGACCGAAACCGAGGGCCCGTGAGAGAGTGTTGGTGACAACGGATCCCGCGGCGTTGCGCCCTCCCTTCCCTCCTTATGCAAAGTTAACGAGGCAAACTTTCGCATGAATACGAAAGTGGGCCGACCCGTGGATCGTCCATATATATTTAAGAAGCGGTCACCGGTTGCTGGATCGTGCGATTATGGATTTAGCACACGTGTCCCCATGGACGATGGCCATCGTGGTTAAGTTTGATTAAGAAATGATTATCTTTAGGGGTAAAAAATAATCTCTCAAAATATCTTTCTTGGAACTTTAAGGGGAATTTAATCAATTTATGGATATCGTGATTTGGAAAATATATTTTTCTAAGAAGTAACTGGAATATCAATTATTCTTATTCCGTTACGAATAATCAAGCGATTTCAATCGAGCAGAATAAAACGTACTTTTTCTCCTCTTGAAGTAATGAAATAACTTTTATTCAACCTCAACATTCCAATCGAAAATTCCTAAAATCGTACAAGACTTAAAAAAAAACAAGAAAAATTATGTAACAAATTGGCAATCGATAAAGAGATTACTCTATTCATAAATTATAAAATAAAATATATATATATTTTCCCGAGGAATAAAAGATTCGTAAGGAGACCTTGCAAGCATCACCGAATATTCTCGTGATCAGCGTTATCGTGAAACATAATATTAAAACGAAGTGTCATTAATTATCATCGTGAAAACGATCGCGTACATTAACGAGCGCATCTCGCGATATACATCTTAATTGCAGTGGCTTAATCCTCTCCCTTCCTCGACCGGCCGCGATCAAACAATTTAATTAGAAAATCACCGCGAGACTTCCCCACCCCCTCTTTCTCTAAGCAACGTCTTTAATTAATTATCAAAACCAAAGAGGGGGAGAGGCGGGGGCTCGGCTCGCGAATTTCCGTGCTGTTGCCTCGCTCGAACCGCTATTTATTCGAGCAGTAAAACCGCTCGTCTTGCGCCGCGTAAAACCCCGGGTATTTTTCTTTTCGTTCTGCGAACACGTG
>NW_006263644.1:754230-754388 GCF_000469605.1 Apis dorsata | reverse complement strand
GCGCGCGCGCGCGTGTACGCGCGTGTGGGTGCACGTGGAGGAGCGGAGGAACGCGTGCGTGTGACAAAAGGACAGGGAAAGGGTAGCGTGTGCGGGGTCCCGTATTGACGCCCACATACGCGCATGCGCCAACCAAACTCGCCACCCTTGCGAGACGC
>NW_006263644.1:741760-754222 GCF_000469605.1 Apis dorsata | reverse complement strand
ACACACGATCCGCTCGCGTACACACGCGACCCGTGTTCACCTTCGCAGCGTTTCTTCCGCGGCGCGGACATCACCCCGCCCACCCAACCTTTTCCAAGTTTCTCATTTTCGTGCTTTTTCCTGCTCCCTCTATGTGCTTGCTATGCCAGAGGAAGGAGGGAGGCAAGGAGGGAGAAAGAGGGGAGGGTGGTGAAAGGAAATTTCAGTCTTTCGGCTTGGATATCGCGGAATATTGCATTCGAATATTCTGCTTGCTCCTTGGGATTATTATGTGTATATAGGATTTATGAATATGGGGATCTTCGAAACGAGATTTGTCGAGATTTGGAAGCGGCGAACGATGAGGAAGATTGATTCCTTGGAATTGGATAGGTAGTTTCGAATTGGATCCTCGTGCACGATCGAATCATGAAAGTTCTGTATTTTTCCAAATCCCAATTTCGATCAATTTTTACGTTGTTTTTCTTCTTCTGTAACTCCTCCCTCTCGATCCATACGTTTATCTACGTCATTCAATTCCATGTTAAAAATATCCTCGCTTCGAAAAAAAATAGGGGCCGATTTGAAAGATCCTGTGGATCCGTTGCAAAAGGAACGAGAAACAAGGAAGGAGAAATAAGGGTAGGAGTAAAAAGTGAAACGCGAGGGAATCTGTAGAGGAGCCGATTCAAGGAACCATCTCTCTGGAACCACGATAACCGCGACTCCGTCCTCATTTAGACGACGAATTAAGATAAAAGAGGAGCAAAGTCGGTGGATCCGCCGTCAAATAGTCGGATGCGACCCGTGGCCTCCGGTAGTGGAAGCTTCTGAAAGGCGCGGGAGCTCGAAGGTAGACGCTTCCCCTAACGAGATTAATTTGTTTTATATGCGACCGCGCCACCGCCACTCTGTAGAAACATGAAAGTAACTCCTGGCAGATTGCGAGAGGCGTTTCATCCCTCCCTTCCTCCCCTCATCCCTCTTTCAACCCGTCTCTCCTTCGACGATGGTTCATCCTTTCCGCGGAGAGATCGGAGCGGAGGAAATTGACGTTCCCAGTTACGATTGTTGCGCAACTTTTGGTCCCTTTTTTTAAAGGCCGAGAGAAGGAGAGACGAATTTTCTTTGGACCATTTTTGCAGATTTTTTTTCTGGAACAAGAGAGAAGAAAACTCGAGATTTCATTGTTTAATTTTTTAAGAGATTTGCTCGAGATATCTTCTTGTTAGAAATACGTTGTATCTTCATTCAGAGATAAGATAAGATATATATGTAATACAAATTCTTATCCAATGATTCGAAGCATCAAACCTGTGCACCGATATTATATCCCCTCCAAAAAAAAAAAAAAGTAAAAATCTTCCACCAGACAAGAAATCGAAAGTAACTCGTCGAAGCACACACAGCATTCGAGGCGTCAAAGGGAAGGTGCTCGTTTTGCACGGTAATTCCGGTCTCGAGTGCGTTCACTCTCTTTCTCTCTCCCTCTCTGCATCTCCTTGCCTATTATTCCTCATCGGTGTTGGTCCCTGTCCACGCGTATATCACGCGAAGATACGAAGCGAAAACGGTAGCGAAAGAGTACTACTACTACTACTACTACTACTACTACTACTAGGAAAGAAGAAAAAGTGCACGAGAGAGGTGGAGGCGGGAGAGAGAAGGGGGCAGAGGGAAGGAAGATACGGGGATGAACGAGAGGCAAAGACGAACGCGCGAGGGGTGGTCGGAAGGGAGGAAAGGATAGGCGGGGGTGGCTCGTGGAGCCGTTCGTGTTTTATCTCCGGGTGAGTCCGCCGAAGTCGGGGTGGAAAAAAGGGGGTAAAGGGTTAGGGAACTGAAGAGCAGTAGACTCGGAAGGGTTGGGTCGGTCGGTCGGTCGGTTGGCTGGCTGGCTGGCTGGCTGGCTGGCTGGCATTGATCTGCACCGCTCCCAGCCGCCCCGCGTGTCGGCTTTTCTTAGTACAGTCTCTCCCCCTCGCTTCCTCCTCCTCCTTCCCCTCCGCCCTTGCTTCCACACCCTCCGCTTCTTTTCCCTCTTCTTCTTTTTCCCTCCACTACCACCAGTGTCGTGCACATGCCTCGGATGTGATGGAGGGATAGAGGTGGAGCGGGAGAAAGAAGGAAAGGCAGTCAAGCCAGCCGGAGCCAGCCAGCCAGCCACCAGCTTCTCTCCACTCTCTCTACAATCTACCATCGCTCTTTTCATCATGCCCTCTTCTCTTCTCACCGGCTCCTTTCTTCTTTCACGCTTGGCCCGCGCGCAGTACCGACCCCGAGGACTCCTCTCACGGGCGCCTCTCTATCCGCCCTCTCCTCTCCGTTTTTTGCGATTCCCCTCTGTTTTGTTTCTCGTTCCACGGACGAGAATATATTCTCTTCCCCCTCCCTCCCACCCCGAGCTGTTATAACTGTTCTTGTTTCCCCGTTTCTTTCTTCACCGCGATCTTTTATTTGGATGTAATCGCGGAACGAGGCGCTGTCCCGCTTTCGTTATTAACGAGAAAGCCTAGTTTTCGGTTCGATCGTGGATATTCGTTGGAATATTATACGAATCCAAAGATTTGATACTTTCGATTGAAGTATCGTTCTTAAATGGAGAAAGAGTTTTAAATTCGACGCGTTGATTTAAAGGAGTATTATGTAAAAGAGAGAGAGAGAGAGAGAGAGAAATTGAGGAGGACGAGGCAAAGTTCTGGAAACCGCTTTGAATCTTAGCAGCTTCTCCCTCTTGTCGGGACAAGAGTCGAACAACGATCCGGAATTAACTTAACGATCTTTTATCGGCCCGTGGCCATAATTCCTCCCGCTCAGACTGCTCCGTTAACTCGTCTGAAATTGATCACTGAACTCGAAAACCAGTGTCTGAAGTTTCTCTTTAATGCCCCGATGCGCCGGTCGAACAGGTGTAGGTGGATCCTTCCTTTCTCCACCCGTCTCATTCCTCTTCCTTCCTTCGAGTCAGAATTCAATCGAAATCGTTCGTAAAAATTTTTCCCCCTTTTCGTATCATCCATTTCCTCTCTTCCTCCCTCATCAATAGAATTCTTCGTCCATTCCATCGAACAATTTTATCATTTTTCGAAACGAAACGTTCGTCTTCGCGACGCGATCTTCAATCTTCGCGAGTTATACACAGCATTTGACATTCCAAAATTGATATAAAAGGAGCAAGTCGAAGACAGGAAGCGATAGAGAGAGAGAGAGAGAAAAGTTTATCGCCGAAAACGTATTTCAACGTTATCACGATCTCGCAGCTTCGACCTCGGCATCATCGATATCAACAAGATGTACGAAGACGCGTGAAACTTACGACAGCACACGTTAATGAGCACCGTTGAACGGTTTATCGTCAGCTCGATGCCTCGTTAGAGGCCTCTTATCGTCGAGGCCTAATCGTCGTGCCGGGGAGAAAAATTGGACGAGGAATGCGCGCGGCCTTGTCTCGATCGTCGGATACGTTCCTCTACCAAACACGATTCTGACGCAACGCCAGGTCAGGTGACGAGATTAGCGGAAGTTATAACACGTTGCTTTAAGCGTTCAACATCTTTTTACGTTCTGATAGTGAACATTGGATTAGATAATGAATAAAGGTGTCGTCGTTTCTCTTGAGCAATAGCAATGGTTCGAGGTAACTTATTCTTTCAAAAAATAAACATATCTGCCGCGTGATTTACCTTATTTGATTCTATTGAAAATTAGGAAAAATTTAAATCGCTGTAATTTCGAAGATAATGATTTTAAGTTGAATATCGTGTAATAATAAAAGGGTTATTTTTAATCTCGTTTACTTTTTTCTTTTTTTCCTTATTCAGACTCAGCTATTTGACTGACCAATCCCAAATACATATTTCCAGGAAAAAATGTCACAGTTCCATTCATAGTTGATGATGATTCAGATATCGGGATAAAACGAAAAAAGATTTTAATGGCCTTTTCTCTATTTCTTCATTTCTCTTTACTCTTTTTACGTACTGAAAACGACATTGATTTTCCGTGAATTAATCGAAATTGCCAAGAATATTACAAAAGATAAGATAAGAAATATACATTTTCTTTCCAAAAACTTAATATTAGAAATGTATATTCAGGTTACAGAAAACATTTGTTCCCAGTTTACCGTCAACACGGTATCTCCTTCCGTGAGAGGGTGAAACTCCGGCTCATTAATTTTCCACGAAACTTGGCCCACTCTCTCGTTCGCGCCATTCCACTTTAATCTTCGCAAACAACGCATTCTTCCTTCTCTCTCTCTCTCTCCCCCGCGCTGTTCTCTGTTCACGGGGGCCATCCTCCATTCAGTCGTTCCCAAGGGCTGAGGGAGTCGGTCTCAATAAGGCTTTGTAGACTGGAAGATTGGAACAATTTCAATATTCAAGGGTCAAGTGACCGGGAGAAATAGCGAATACTGACCTCCGTGACGCAGAAACAGAGGAGGGTTGAGAGGAGGAGCGGGGTAATCTCTCGCTATTACGTTACATCACGGATTTATCGAAGTTGAACGGAGACGGGGTCAGGAGCAAGCTCCTTAAGGGATGATGGCTTATCTCCATCCCGCGATTGAGATAAGGGAGGGGGTCGAAAATTTATCAGATCGAATTCTTATCGTCTGATATTACGTGGTCAAGTTCGTCACGCGGATAAGTTTTTGACTTTTCGATTGTTTGTTAATAATTAATAATTTAATTTGGAGAATAATTTTCATTTTTTTCATTTTCATATATATATTCTTTTATATTATAGATGAGATTAAAAACATTTTTCTTTTTATCTTTCATTATTATAAATTGAATAAAAATTAAGAGTATATGTATGCATATTTTATTATTTTATATTTTGTTTTGAAATTGGATAAAAATTTGGAGAAATTATATAGTGACGGTGATTGAATAAATTATTTCCAAATAAAGGATGTTAGGAGAGATAATTTTGCTTTCTTGAAAAATGAAATTTTAAACATCCTACTTATTCAACGTAATAAATACCTTTCGATGATAACGATTTAATAATGGATAGACATTTGCGACGTTCTCTTACGTTTCTTTAGGTAGCTTGTACGAGAAATTGCTTCTCGTTTATCTGTTACATGGAACGTCGATGTAGGCTATTATGGTTGAATCTCATCAACCATATCAAATACCTCCTATGATGTTACATGAAACGTACTGAACTACATACTGTTCTCAAAATGGATAGTAACGTATCTATGTATAATAAATAAACGAACGTGGATATCTTATATTATTTGCATAAATAATTCTTAGTTATACGAAGTTGCAAATTTTCTAATCAACTTGGAGTAAATATTTTAAGATTATTCTCGAAAGGAAAGTTATCCAGAGATGATGGAAATTTATAAAAAAATAACACGATTATATTTCCTAATAATTGAAATGAGAGTCGTTCGATATTGATTGAAAAAAATGATCAAATACATAAATAATATATAATATATAAATAAATAAATTTAATTTCAAAAAATTGTTTCCAACAAGAACGAAGCAAAGAGACGAATGAAAATTCAAAATACTTCAAAAAAATTCTAGCACGTTTTATTCCCCTTCTCGGGTCAAAAAATTAAATCGAATTGAATATTCTAATATGTAAATAAGAAAAAATTAAAACGATAAGAAAATAGAAGAAAAAAGAAAAAACACTTTAAAAATACACACGTGCAAACAGAGTAGTCCATCCACGCCGACCCATCCACGACCGAAAGATACACAAGTCGAGGGTTGATTTACGATCACCCTATATCGTGTGCCATACCCTCAAGTGGATTCGAGTGCCTTGGAGTGGCGTGGATTATTGGAAGCCGATCCTAAATCCCGTAATTGCCGACAATACTTGGCCGTAATGCCCAACCGCTACTCGCGGTAATTTGTTCGCCGGTTTGAACTCTGACACGGTGAAACCACCGCAAACTGTGACCAGGAAGCGGCCGCCACGTATGGGAAACTATTCCCTGTAGGAAATCCAATGATCAAGCGGTGGCCGTTCGCAATTTGCAAACTGCCGGCCCTGTAGGATCGTAAAACGATCCAGCCGCCCTTTCGTTCGAGGTTAAGTGGAGGGAAGTCTTTATTGATCGTTATGACGCGTTTTTTTGCTTCCTTGATTTTTTATCTTATCTTCTTTTCTCTCTTCTTCTTTTTTTTCTTTTTAATTCGAATTAAACGAATTAAAGAAGAATGCTTTTATGATTATTTCGAAATGATAGGAATGCGTATGGTACACGTGGTTCTATTGGGATTTTTTATTTCAACGTTTGATTTTATCGATTCGATGGATTGTAAAGGATTTGAGAAATCTTTGATTTGAGAATAGTTGTTTTATTGCTTGAATTCTCAGTCGATTATATTACACGTATTTTTATTTTTGTTATCTCTGAGTGTGCTTTTTATTTTAAATCATAGAAATTTAAGGTAAATAGAAAAAGAAAAAGGAAAGAAAAGAGTGGTAAGGATGAAGAGTAATTGGTATCGAGTAGCTTGGGTTCTCTTATTTAATTAAAAATATCCTCTATGCTGTGAGAGATATAAATTTAATTTCATAGATAGAATAATGGAGAATGATATAAGTAAATAAGGGGTGGCAGTTGAAGTTGATATCTGAATTAAACAAATTGAGCTGAATATTTCCTGGCATACAGTCTGAACGGTAAAAGTACTCAGCTGTGAATGTCCCGACCTCTGACCGCGAAGGGTTAAGCCTAATTTCCACTGGCCGAGAACACGAGTGGGTTAATTCCCATTTGAACTGTATTGAGTCATCAAGTTTAATTCCCGCGTATCCTGTCTGCACTGGAGTTTGGGGTCGTGTTTTGTTGAACTGTTTCGACTTTTCTTCAAGGTCAAGGACCAAACGCGCGTTCAAGTATTCCATATTGAAATATGAATCTCGATTCTTGAGAAATTTTGATTTTGAAACGTAGAAATAAACAATAATCAATATTAAATTATTACTTTAAAAGAATTAAACAAGATCAAGTTAAATATCGGTTTAAACCTAATTTTTTTTTTTTTAATTCTCAATAATTTGAAAAACGAATTTTAAGGGAAAGGTTTAATTTTAAGGAAAATATTTGTACAGAACTGGAACACGTTTGACACCTGAAAAGACACGAGATACGGCAATATCGCATGCTTTCCTCGATTTTATTTCGTGTTTTCGCCCCCCAAGTTTTAAGTACCCGTGTAAATTTGCCCCGAAAGAGGAAGGCACGTGTATACACATACCTTGTCACATTTTCTAACGACATTAGCTCGCGTGTAAACGGGCCTTGAGCAAACACCGACCGTCAAACAGTCGCAGCCAGCCACGAAACTGTTGTACGATGAGCCAAACACCGTATTCGTTTCTTTACGTTTTGGCTCCGTTTCGAATTATTAATTTTGTCCGATTATCCCCTAAGGAACGATCAGTATAATCAATTACCTTTCTCTTCTGGTAATAACAATTATCAAAATTCCGTGTTTATTGGAGAATTCAGTTTCTTTCCAGTTTCTTTTTTTGTTTCGTATAATAAATTTTATTGTAAAATTCAAATTAAAATATTTCCTAAATTAATCGATTTTTAAAATATCATCTTCATACGTCGTTTATAATCTGACTATATCTAAAATTTTTTAGATATTCTAGTGGATCTGTGTAAATTATATAATCGATTCTGAAAAACCAAGCGTACTCAAGCTTGAAAAATGAATTTAAATAAAAAGGACAAAAGGGAAAAAAGGAAAAGTCATTTTTCTGATTAATTCGAGCGTGTTGAAGAAACACACGGAGCACATGGCACGACTGGAAAATTCCAGACGACTGTCTTCCCACGCGTATATCTTAACCCTTATCGAACCTCTTTGCCTTCAACCCTTTGCGCCCCGAGATCCCTCGGGCATTCCGTAAAATCTACATACGAAAAGGAGGAGTGCTTTCCCATGTCCCTATCTCGCGGACACCAGCCGGCCCATCCATCCGAAGAAACCTAATCTCTTCACCCTGTGTGTGCAAAGGGAAATTCCATAGGTTAGTCACGGGATATTCAAATCACGAGAGAACGATGACGTTGAAAGAAGTTGACGTTTTCCCTTCTAAAATTTCACTTTATTTTTCTGTATGTAGAATTGAAATGCTTTCTTTTAGAATACTGCTACAATTTTTAGAAAAATCTACATTCATCGACATGTCAGTTATTAAAACAAAATCACAATACTATCTTCTAACTGACCTCGTTTTCCTCTTCTTCATTATAATTATCCTTTGCAATTAAAATGTTTCTAATTTTTTATAACCATTAATGTCTTTGAGATTGTATCATTTGCACGAGAAAAAAGTTAGTAGGAAGAAAAAAAAAGAAAATTAGGAATGAAATCGACAAAGTTTGGGCGCGATACATCTGCATGCAGATGCATCTCGATCCCGTTCTCACGTTACTCAGGTGGCGAGTGACTTTCCGAATAAATTACCACCGCGAGAATCGAGAGTCCCTGAAACATTTATAGACACCCTGTTGTGTATACACGGGCACACACCGGGTATAATGGGCCTACCTGGTCCTCCAACCCCTTTTCCGCCTCTTTGCTCCGCCGGCTGCACGAGCACGGACCCCACTTTATGCTCGTTACGCCATTATTTCCCGAGTCAGTTTATTACCATCGACCTGTGTCATCCTTTATGCAGAATAATTTGATATCCCGTGCTTCAAAGAGTAGGTATAACGCCGCCCTTTATAACGTGTTTTGCTCTTTGCTTCTTCTTGTCCCGCGCCGACAAGTTTTCGCCTCCCTTCCGTTTTTCAAATCGATGCGCGCGAGGAAATTGTAATAATTTACAACATCTTGTTATTCGTGTCGTGTCATCCTCAACATATACTTTTATATACATTATTAATTAATCGTTTTTTTATTTATATATATACGTAATTCGTTTCGATCTTATTATTATCGAAGAATGAATTTAGAAATGTTAGCTGTTTCCGTCGTTTCAATATTTTAATAAGGTATAGTAATTGATAATTGATATGCGATTTATAAGAAATAGCGTCATCCGGTACCTGAAATTTGATTATTCGATTAATAAATTTTGTTGCAGTAAAAATTATATCTATAATTTCGGAAATTATTATTTACATGCTACTCTTCAGAAATGGAAAAATATTTACAATCGTCCATTTCACGAATTTCCAAATATAAACAGTATCCAAAAGAAAAGATAAATAACAAAGAAAAAAAAGTGCCACATCTCTTACGTTACATCTTATTACAATCTATTCTCAAACGAAACGGTCAGTTGAACAGAGAAGAGATCAAGGGGAAGAGGAAATCAAGGTCGGGTACAAGTCGTCGCGGGTATATTTGAATGGCGGCCCTGGGTACAAACGACTTCTCGTTGTTCGGCAAAACAGAAATTACCACGGTTAGGCGAGGAAGGACAGTGGGGGAAGATGAGGACACGAAGATTCCATTAAGGGGTAACCGGCGGTAATGAATGGAAGACACCCCCTCTGAGACCTCCAACCCCTGGATTTCTCGTTCACTTCCCTCCCTCCCTCTTTCTCCCTCTCATTCCAGATATCTTCGTTCGAATTTCTTCCTCTCTCTCTTTCTCTCTCTCTCTCTCTCTCTCTCCATCTCGTGGCCACGTGGTCTCGTGCTTGGACTTGTGCCCCCTTTCCTCGTCTCGCCGCTTTTACTACGCGAGCGGGGCGTAATTTTCCTCTCGGTAAAAAATACTCTCGTTTAACTTTTCCCCGCTCATTATTCCTTCCCGCCCTGACCTAACCCGACCTGACCCCGAAGGCGGTTTTCTTTAATAACCGGGAAGAAGGGAGTACTCTCGATCCGCGCGGCGCGACGAGGATGGAGGAACAGAAGGAGATCGGGAGTTGAATGGACTCGAGAGAGAGAGAGAGGGAGGGAGAGATAGGGAGGATGGAGGTAGGGTAGAGAGCGACGCCAAGGGCAATCCTTGGATGCTAATTTGTAACTGGGCTACTTCCGGGACAGTGGTTCCCCGTCACGCGAAACTTTATCTCCCAACCACTTGGACTTTTGGTCTTGGACTTCCTTGGGGGAGGGAGGGGTAGGGATTTCCTTGATGCCACTTGTTTCGGGGAAAGAATCGAGAAAGTTTTTTTCTGAAAGGGGATGAAAGGTTTTGAAAGATTTTGCGATCTACGAGTTTAAGAAATTTTGGGAAGGGAGGGGTTTGGAGGTGAATGGAGTGAATTGTGCGTGATGTGGTTTTGGAAATTGTCATTTTTGTTCCTCTTGGTACTATAGAATTATCAAATTGGATCGAGTTGGATTTATTTTATTCTTGCATTTTGTTGAAAAGTTAGCGCGATTAATTTTGACAAAATTAATTAATCGCAGTGTCTCCCTTCGATCTTCGAAAAAAGATTGAACGATTTTCAACGAGAGGAACGAGAATCGGAAAACGTTAAACTTCGCGGAAGGAATGTTGTGAATGGGATTACTTGGCGAGGAAGAGGACATTTCTCGGGAACAGAGCTGTGTAAGAGGATCGTTAATAAGATGGCGGTATAATCCGAAGGATGAGCACCTTGAAAGATCCTGGCGTGGCGTGGAGGGGAGGGGAGGGAAGGATGGTTTTCCTTGCATCGGCAATTAGCCTCATCCCCCTGGATACCCTTCGTTCTATCCTGCCGGTTATAGCGACCAACCCCGTCCATAGCATTTAATTACCTTGCCAACCCCAGGCTAACAGCCTCGGGGCCAAGGTCACGAGCCATTCAACTCTCCGTGTTCCTCAGCCCACGGGGCACACTGACCGAATTTACCCTTAAGCCCCGCTTCCGAGTTTCGATTATTTCTCGCTGCTTTATTACCGAGCTCCTTCGTTATCCTCCCGACCTTCGGTTCCTAATTCCTCGCTCCAATTCTCTGAAAAGCTTAGTTACGTGAACAAGTATTATTTTTCAATCTTTTTCTTTTTCTTATTTTATTTGTATCTATATTTTCTATAGTTATTGTGATTTTTTTTTCTTAGTAGCAAATGATATTATTAAAATAATTATTTTTGTAAATATTATTTTAAATGTTTTTTAAATTTGTCTTTTTAATTCGAATTAACTTGAACTGGAAATAAGGATTTATCAGATTTTTATTAGATTTTATTAGGACAGTGTTTTTACAGTTATTATTATCATTTATAACTTATTCTTTATCAATCAACAATTTTTATTCAATTTATCAAATATCCTTCAACTTTCTTCCATGCATCGTCGCATCAAGAGTACAAATAATCATAATTTCCTTATCTTTTGTCATTCGATAAATTCCATCTTAAACCTCGTTTCTCTTCATATCAATCCTCAAGCAAGAAGCAGGATCGATTGATAGATTATAAAGAGAAGAGAGCTCGATAGCAGATTTTTCCTTCTCCAATAAAATTGGCAACGATCAAGACGATGAAAAGACGCGTACACCGTTCGTCTCTTTTTCGCCATTTTCATGAAGGATCGCGTGCACAGCCGCCATAATCTATAAAATAAATCACCATAGGCCTCGATCCTTTATGGGTTATGGAGGATAGCGCTTTCTCCCCCTCCCCTCTTCTCCTCCTCTTCCTCTGCGCAACCCCGTGAACCCCGTGAATCCCTCGATCCCTCCTCCCCCTCCTTCTTTTTTTTATTTATTCCCTAGTCGAGGCTCTAACGAACGAGATGCTGGCCATTGTACGGCCACGCGACATCCTTTTTTACGATCGATTTGCAGAGACGCCATTTTCGCTTATACAGCCAACCTTGCAATCCCATAAATCAGCCTCCCTCTTTCTCCGCCTCCCTTCCGCCCCCGTAACCCCGTCGATTCTTCGCGTACGATCACATCAGTCTATATCTAACCCCCGCTTACTCTCTCTCTTCTTTTCCGTTCGCCTCTTTTTACAGAAATAACGCTGTAGACAGCGATATTTCTTAGGTTCGAGAGGAACCTTTTTAGGGTGAGCACCCCACGAGGGTGTAATTTATTCGTCGGTATTGTTTTCGTCGGTGGACCTATTTAAGACGATCCGATTTCCGTTGAATATTCTTGTTAAAGATGAAGACATCTTACTTCTTGGTTTTTTCTTTAAAGAGTAAAGTCTAGACAACACTAGAATAGTATTACGAGGTGTTGAGTTTTTTGGATGTAGAAAAATCAACATTTCTTTCACCAAGCCAAATTTCTTCAAATAAACGAAATTCCAATCAAAATTTAAACTAAGTAAAAAACAAAACGAACAAACATTACAAAGAATCTAAAATAAAACCATTATTTTAATTATAAAGAACGAGTAACAAATAGAACAGAAATATTTTCCCGGGATAAAGAAAGAAGAAGAGGAAGAGGAAGAGGAAGAAATCCACGCAGAATCGACGTACGTACCCTCACGCACGCTGCTTACGTGGGGTGAGACGGGGGGTGGTACGGCGTAGGAGGATAGATGGTGGAATATGTGCGTGGAGGCGCGCACACA
>NW_006263644.1:739464-741704 GCF_000469605.1 Apis dorsata | reverse complement strand
GCAGAGGAGGGGGTGGACCGGGTGCACCCCGGGCGCCCCCGAGCTGCGCAGAAGTTCCTTCCTTCCGCTTGATCGACATCGATTCCAAGATGGCGGCGGAGTGGCAGCGGTGCGCCCACGGCATACATATCGGCCCATTCTAGCAGCCACCCCGCCCTTACAGGGGGGTAGTCCTGTTCGCTTTCACGGCCCACCCCCTTTTCCGCCACCGTTCTCCTCTCCTCTTTCTTTTTCCTCTCCTCTCCTTCCTTCTCTTCCTTCCTTCCTTTCTTTCTTTCTTTCTTTCTTTCTTTCTTTCTTTCTTTCTTCCTTTCTTTCTTCCTCTTTCGCTCGTCCATCGAACCGATGCGATGGGGTGAGTTCTCGTTCCTGGGGACGGCGCGAGGGGGTGAGAGGCGGAGAAACAGGAGCCGTAGTCGGCTCACGAGATGTCCGGGCCGATATCGGAATCGCATTAGGACGCCGCGCCACTTTCGCCCCCGGGAACCACCCCCTCCACCCCTATCGCTCCCCGTCTCTCGCCTCCTCTCTTTCTTTTCTTCGCTCGCTCGCTTGATCTTTCCCTACGGTTCCTTCGTTTTCCACCTCTTTTTGTTTTTTTTTTTTGTTGTTTTTTTCCATTTTTTCCTCTCCCTTTCAACGTTCCTGCTCTTTTCTCGGCCTCCATTCCAGGAGATTCTGAAATATTCGAGAGGAGATTTCGCCTGAGACCACGCCTGTCGATGATTTTTCATGTGAAGTTTTTGATTTTTGATTTGATCTCGCGGCTCTTGCTCTCTCCCGAGTTCTTTGAAGAAGGGGTGGTTCTTTTGAAGTTGAGGATTGACGTTGGTTTTCAATTTAGCATATTTTTGTGCGTTTGAAAAGTTTTGGATTTTTCTTTTGTTTAGGAAATATCTGAGAGTGATCTTCTCGTGAAATTTTGTTAAATAAGAGTATCGAATATTATTATAAAGTTGATGGGGGATGTGATTTACGTAGAATCGCTGCAATTATAATTGAATAATTTTATCTATTTACATAACAAATAAATATTTATGCATTTATGAGAGATGTAAATATATAAAAATTTAAAGAATACACATAAATTATGATATTTTTATTCAATTTCCTATAATAATAATGAAAAATATGCATAAATATTCGCAATCCACTTCTTTTATAATCCTCTTACAAATTTTTTAAATCAACAATCATTTATATTTTATTACATATTAACCAATCTTTACTCGATCACGATTATATCCTCGATACAATTTTTATAAGATTTATAAGAGATTTTTATTCGTAAATTTCTCAAATTTCTCAGAAGAACAACCACAAAGTGTCTACCCTATCCAATGTTCTGACTCAGACCCAGCTCGAAAACTATTACGTTTACCTTGCGTATCGAGCACGTAGCGGCGCTTGGTCGCCGATAAGAGTTCCACTTGCAGCGAATAATTAGGAAATCCGGTGTATTCGCGCTCTGAAATAAACGTCCGTTCCGCAAACAATCTTATCGACACGGTCCACGCGGCTCGTTAAGGAGTCTCGCCGTAGAATTTCGTATGCTCACGCTCCAAAGACTATACCAAGTCCTATTAAGACGAGCAACAGAATTTCCTTACAAAATCTTGATAAAAAAAGAAAAAGAAGAGAAGAAAGAAGTTAAAAGTTATTTTATTTATACATTCATTCAATAGCGAAAATGCGTATGATAAATTAAAATTATAAAAAAATTTTCTCGAATCTTCTCCAAAATTAACGAAATAAAAAATAAATCTTACTTTAGAGATTCGAATGATTGATTAACTTCTCCCGTTTCTAGATTATGAAATAACTAATACATCTTTTTTAAAATATTACTTACGTAAAATATACAAAATCCATTTATGAAAAAAATCTATCTTTTGGAAATAATATAATTTACACTTGTTTAAACGCGTGAACATAAATAATTCCTGTATATTAAACAACGTATATAACTTAACCACTTTTCCCATTCTCTCCATATTCTTGTCATTTCACTGGATTCCAACAGAAAAGGAAAGAAAAGAAAAAGGAAAGAACGACAACGAATCAAAGAAGAAGAAGAAGAAGAATTAAATCGACTCCGCGAGATCAAAACCGCGAAACTCGAAAATTCCGTTTCCCAGCTAAGAATCGCTCCTCCTTCCTTCGCATTTACATTTTTCCCCAACGAAATTCGGCGTCGAAGAACGATGTACGAGCCGGTGAAAAATTCGCCCGCGCCGTTA
>NW_006263644.1:737965-739248 GCF_000469605.1 Apis dorsata | reverse complement strand
TGGAGGGCGGCCTCGCCGCCACCCATACAACGAAGAACGTGGACGTGGAAAGAAGGGAAGATTGATTTGCCGGCCGCGTACCTCGCCGATACGCGTTTTATTCGTTCCTCCTGCTATTTTCCTCTACTACCCCTCCCTCCACCCCCGGGGTGTATACCTGAACTGTGCGTTTTTCCATAGGGGAAGGGAAGGGGATCGAAGGAAGAATGAAAGTTTCTTGGGAAAAGAGATAATCGTGTAAAGCTACACCTGAGGGTACTTTGAAACGGAAACAAATTTCCGCGTGATGGTCCTGTTTTGGACTGGAGGAGCGGTTCGAATATTTTTGGTTTTTTTTTATTGGGGGAAGGGGGAGAGAGATGAGAAATGTAAAAGAGGAATTTTTGATATCTTTAAGAGTTGGGTTGGAGCGAGTAATATTATAAACGTTCGTCGAATATTTGTTTGAAGGGATGTATTGATTTAATTCGTTGATTTTATTTTGTGTTCTTGCGAGTCTTTTCGAGTGTGATTAAAATTTTGTTGCATACAACGAGAAAAAGAATTTTAAAAGCAAAGTGTAGCAAACTTTATTACATCTCGATTAATCAGTCGCGTAATCTTGAGATCAAAAAACTGGCTGATTAAAGAGTTGAAATAACGATCGAAGCATCGTTATTTCGTGATTCTTTTGTTTCGATTTGCAAAATTATTACAACGTTAATAATTTACAAAATAATTTTCATGAAAACCGATACTTTTCGATACTTTTTCAAAATATCGTATCTATTACGATCCACGAAAAATTCGTAAAAATCGAGAGTCGAGGAGAAGAATGATGATCCTTGTTCGGGAATATTATTGACGCAAAATTGAATTGGTCGATAATGAGAAAGAGGAGGAACACGCGGGACGCTTACAAGAAATCGACCCTCGAAATTATTGTTGGCGGGATGGATGGGAAGATCGAGGGCGGTGGGCCTCGAATTTCCACGCGTCATTACACGATGATCGAGTCATGAAAATCGCCGGCTCGACCGGCGATTATTCAAACGAAACCTCTAACAAGATTCCCGCCAATCAGCCTCCGTAATGATCCTCGACCGTCAAAGAAGAGATCCTTTCCCCCTCCCTTCCCGCCTGAAACGATCTACCGGGAATAAAAGGGAGGGAAAGGGTTCTTTCGCCGTCTTTTCGTCCTACGAGTGGAAAATCACGTTCCTCCCTTAGAATGTTTCAGCTTTAACAGCCCTCTTTCGAGTCGGAAATTTTACGAAACGTAACGTCACATCATCGTTCCTTAC
>NW_006263644.1:736945-737740 GCF_000469605.1 Apis dorsata | reverse complement strand
TTTTTTTTTTTTTAGAATCGTATGAAAAATAAATTAATTACGGTTGATTCGAGGAGAAATTAATTCTCGTAGTTGAAAATGAAACAGAGAAAAAAAAAAGAGAGTGGAACGATATTTATTTTTGTATTCTTTAATCTTAATGTCTCTAAAATTAAAAATTTTATAAATAGGAAATTATTTTCTCGTATAACGAACAAGATGCAAGGAGAGAAAACCCTTTATTGACGCTATAAAACTTTCTATCTTATTAATTACTACAGATCCCACCCAAGTTCCTTAATTATCCACTATCACGATCAATTTCAAATAATCAATATTCAATATTTTCGTTACAATCTATTTCAAACATTCGACATAAAAAACCCTCCAAACAAATCTAACCTAAAAAATCCAACCTAAAAGTTTCCAATAATCCGGGACCAAACAAGAATCATCCATAATTAAATTTATTCGAATCATTCGAACGAATTCGAATTCGAAAAAAAAAAATTCCATACGAAAACCACGTCTCCTCTTCCATTTCCTCTCCCCCCTCGACCGTTGGCCCCCTCCTTTTCTCCTCGATTTCTCCCCCTCCGCGACTCTCACCCCTTTCCACCGATCGCAAATTTATTCCGTCGAGTAGGCGACGGCGTCGGGCGGAATCGCAGTACTTTATACTCGTCGAGAATCGATAGACAGCCGCGCACGGATATGGAAGCACTATATTTTCCCTCGTCGCACCTCCCTCCTGGGCCCTCTTGTCAATAAAGCGAGCACTTTCCTGGCACGGAGTTTCATTATTTCTTTGCTCGC
>NW_006263644.1:736002-736588 GCF_000469605.1 Apis dorsata | reverse complement strand
CTCTCCTTCAGGTGGCTACTTCGCGCCACCTCGCCCCCTTCGTGACCTTTTCGAGAAATAATTCCCCCTCTGGAGGGAAGTTGGTTAGTAGTATTTCGTTGACCTACTGTGCAACGTGTTGGACGAAGAAAGGAAGAGGAGGAAAATAATGAGGGAAATAATGTATCTGTGTTGCGAGGGATGGATGCGCTTTTGTGAAACGATTGCCTGAGTCGAAGTTGAGAGATGTTTTCCTTTGATGCGGATTGAGAGGCGGCTCTTGAGAGGAAACGGCGCTCGATAAAGGGTACTGTTTTGCGTGAGTGATGGGGGGAGGCATCGAGCACAATGATCGGTTCTTGTATCGAAACTATGCGATATAGTTTCTCTCATACATATTTTTATTTAACCTTATTCCATAAAAGAATAATGAAATCATGAAAAGAATTTTATATTTATATATAAAGTTCAACGACGAAATCTAAATTCTTACCTATGAAAAGATTCTCAAATCCATACGTTTTAAATAACAATCTCTCCCATTCACTCGCGGTTCTTCTTCCAAAATAGAAAGAGTTCAGAAACCGCTATTCCGACCAAAATACGC
>NW_006263644.1:731805-735905 GCF_000469605.1 Apis dorsata | reverse complement strand
CCCCCCCGTTGCGAAAACCGCAAATCCTCAAGATCCTCCATGCCTGTTTCGCCCTTCGCTGCACCACCACTTTGGAACAAAAAGTCGAATCTTCCAAGCCAGGGAAGGGAGTGGGATAAGATTTTTCGAGACTGGCCCAGACAAGGTACAAGGCCTGAGGGTGGAAACCGAAACCAACCTCTTTTCGTTGCAACCTCTTGCCATCTTTCAGCCCCGGTTCGTCCGGGGGTTGAGACTGGTTGTCGCTCCCCCGTGGTAGGGGGAGGGAAGTTGGAGAAAGATTTGGACGAAGGTGGTGGTGAAGAGGGTGAGGGCGAGTCGGAATCAAAGGAGTCAAAAGAGCTTTTCCAGGCTTCTTCTCCCTTCGGCCGGCCAGATTGAACTTCTTTTCCGCTCAGGAGTTTTCCTATTACTCCGAATTTCAAGCCGCGTATCGCGCACACATTCACGCACAGTGCACGGCTGGTTGTGTGCACGCGTGCGGCTAAAAAGTTCTCCAAGCCGTGTTACCCAGGGAGAGTGAGGAGAGGGTGGTGGTGGTGGTGGTTCACCGGCTGCAGGGCGGTCGCGGAGGAAATTTCTTTTCATCGACGAACGCCTACGCTGGGAGAGATTGAATTTATTAGAAATGCCGCATCACGGCCGGTGAGTAAGGGATCACTCGAGAAAGGAGGAACGATTGTTCCATTTGGTTGCCACTCTGGGGAAAAAAATTGTTTGCTATTGCCATTAGCAAGCCATTTGAAGAGGATTTATCTCGATTGTTTTGAATTTCTATGGATTAGGCGTGGTTTTGGATTGAAGTAACTTGTAAATAAATAAAGAACGATGATTTTTTTTTTTTTTAAACCTGAAATAATAAGAAATGTGAAAAGTTGCATCGTATTACATCGTATAAATCGTGTAAACGAATAATAGATCGATTTTTGGACGAAATAAATATTTCACACGGATGTAGGAATAGCTTATTGTTTCTAACGCGAAAGAGAGAGAAAGAGAGAGAAGTTATGTATCTCTGAATTGAAACTATTCATCGGTACATTTCATGCGAAATTCTTTATTAAAAGAAATGCCAGCGGAGCTTATCAAACTTGAATCAATTTAAACTTTTTAAAGAGCTAAGTAAAAACTTCCTGGAAATGTATTTTCCAAGTCGAGGAAACCTTTATGCAGCCTTTTTTTTTTTTTTTTTTTTTTGTTTAATCCATATAAAAAGTTTTCACTTTTGTAAAATTTGAAAAATAAAATTTAATTCTTATCTTTGGATAATTTTGATAAATCTCCATTATATATATATATAGAGAGAGAGAGAATTTATCGTTTTATTAAGAAGAAGGAAACATCGAAATAATATCGATTATTCGTTGGAAACGTTTATTGTAAAAATTTCTCACGTTTATTATAAAATTGGACGTTTAGTTAAACGATCCTCGCGTTTAAAGAATTATAAGGAAGGATAAGACGGGTGAATGAAGGAAACGTCGCGTTGAGGGCGTCTCATTAGTACCTCCACTTTAAAGCGACGTTTCATCACCCCTCCGACCTCTCTCACCCTTGACTGAGCCGCCTAAGTAAAAATCAATAATTCCTTTATCGTACAAATTAACGTTAAGCATATTCCACCCTCGTATACAGCCTCTACCAACCAACGTTACACCGTTTCCTGCCTTACCGTATCCTGCATAACATCATCGGCTGCAAGCTTTGACAGTCCCTCCGACTTTTCCTCCCTTCCTCTTCTCGATTCTTACGGGTAGAAATATATATATAGAGGGAGAGAGAAAAATAAAAAAATTTCTTAACGAAACGATTGAAGAAAAATTGTTTCAGATCAATTCACATCGAAGAAAATTAAGAAATTTTTATCTATATTCAATCAATAATTTTCGAGGATTATAATATCGTACTTTTTTTACGTCATTAAATAGGAAAATTGATCATTGAAAAATGAAAGAAACATTAAAGTAGCATTTTTCCTCTCTTCAGTTTTAAAATTTTATCCCTATCTTATCTAATAAATAAACAAAGCCTGGAACAATAAAAAGATCGTCGAGAAAATTTATCGATCCATTAATTTTTGAAATATTAAAATAACAACGGGGAAAATCTTCTGTTCTTCTACTTCATAGTCATTCTGCATCATATCCTGTTTCATAATTTACGACGCATGCACGAAACGTTAACTCTCCTTTCTAAATAGAAGCGGCGCTGTTCAAACGGCTTGGAAACTATTCAATTTCACCGGGGGAGGGGAGGGGGATATCTTAATCTCGGAACGCACGAAATCGTATTTCTTTCCCCGGTTAAAAAATTACGTGGCTCACGTTATCGGCTTGTTAATTCCGATAAGCGTTACTCTTCTTTATCGTCCGCCATTATGGCGAACGATAGCGGCGCAGAGGTGGTCCCTCGGCCGCGAACCGGCCAAGGGGGTGAAAGATTAACGAAATAAATATGACATCGTCTTGAGGCCGCGGTTCGCGTTCACCTCACCCCCTCCCCCTTCCCTCTTGTTGCTTCATGCTCGACGCGATAACAAAGCGTTCGCCATTAATTACCCGTGTGTGCTCTGAAATTATTTAACGGCCTTCGTTCAACCGCACGCAAGCCGCTGACACCAACTGATTTCCGCACCTGTGCATCAATTTATGAAATTCCCGCTCTAATAAAACCCCCTTTACCCCCGATCAAAGAGTTCAAAGATAGAGTAAATTTTAATACCATTATTCGAATACCACGAAGATTAGTTTTAAAAAGATAGACTCATTTTTTTTGAAATTTCGAATAAGTGTACTTACGTTCGACTTTGTTTCAATCCTCCATCCAGATTCGAAATCGAATCTAAAAATCGAGATTTCAGAATCGATTCACAGAATTTAATCCAATCTTCGAATCAAATTCGAAGATAAACTCGTGTCAAACTCAAATCTATGTCTCTAAACGATATAAAAAGAGAAATTGTTACCAATTCTTTTTACAAATTCGTTAATTAACCGATCGAATCCGACGAACTCCAATTTCCATTTCGAATGAAAAAAAAAAAAAAAAATAAGCCGCGCTAATGCATACATCCGCGCGTTCATTTTTCATCACCGCGATCTCGTGCAACGCTCTCCGTACCCTCGCGTCCTCGGTTATCGGGGTAATCACCGAGCCGGGCAAATTAATTTGTCCGTGTCGGGCGTATAATTAGACGGCGAACGAAAACCGGGACACGCGTTCGATTCATTAAGTCGATCGTAATGTTGATCGACGAGGAACGGATATCCAGCATTATGCCCGTATTATCGAGCTTATTTCACCGTGGACAGTGTGGGGAAGGGGGGGAAGGGGGAGGGGAGACGGCCACGTCCGGACGTAAAATTCCACCCACTCGTCACGGGCTGACGAATAACACGAGATGCAGGACGATAACCGTTTTAACTGCCGGCTAACACACTACGCGAGCGTGGATTATCGGGGCCTTATCGGCCGACATTACGGGCCTCGACGTGGAGAAAACGAATGGCCCACCCTGCCATAATGCGATCCTGTTAACCGTGCCGTGTACACACAAGGATATGGATGTTGGCGCGTGTAGTAGATTAGGATAACGAACCCTTGCAACCAGGTCGTCACAGGTTCTTCAACCCCCCTCCCCCCCCGAATAACTTCCTTTTTTTTCTTTTCCTTTCTTTTTCCCTCCTCCGTTTACGATTTGTTTATAAAGTATAATTCATTATTTTAGGGCGAATTAATTTGTGATGATCGTCGTTCCGATGAGTTTGTAATTGGATTGGAAATTAAGTAGATTTTTTTCTAATATTAAATTTATTCAAACTTGTCAATTGAAAGAGTATATATGAACGAACTATATTATATCGTAGAGACACGATCTTTTTTTATACGAATAATAATTTATCGTATAATAATTCCATCGATTCAAATTATCCTTTCCTCTTCGAGATATTCTTTCCCATCTAATTTATAGAAACAATCTGTACAAAATTTATAATTAAAATAATATATTTTTTGTTCCAGGTAAGACGACATCTCTCTCGATCGAGACGACGACGGAACAATCGCATCGGCCGACGAAATTCGCCGATCCGACAAAGTAT
>NW_006263644.1:730301-730641 GCF_000469605.1 Apis dorsata | reverse complement strand
GAGGGGGCGAGACGGAGGGGTGGCCGCCGAGAGAAAGGGAAAAGAGACTGTGCCCGTATAATTGATTGAGTCTAATGAGTTAAAGGGGATACGACGGGGTGGTGGAATTAAAGAGTTCTGGGTCATGGAGGCGACAACCCAGCCGGGGGAGACTTAGATATACCCTTCCTGCTTCCTTCGCCTCGCCACGAGGGCGCTGATTGTAAATTAGTTAAAGGAGATGGTTCATTAGAATCAGCTGATCCTTGCCTTTTAACAGATTCTTGGGGATGGAGATGAAAGGATTCGTATCCTTTCGAATTATTACATTTTTACCAATTTTACCGTTCCCTTTTAATAT
>NW_006263644.1:728673-730277 GCF_000469605.1 Apis dorsata | reverse complement strand
ATCCGGCTTTTTACAAAAGATGTATGGAATTTACAACACCCTCGAATGGAAATTCAAAATGAGATTCGATCCTTCGTTATCTGTTACGTATCAAAGCTCCATCTTTCTAATCGTCGAGATTACGATTCCTCCTCGCGAACAAATTATCAAAAATGCACCGCGCGCAATCTCATTTCATCCCCCGCTATATTACTTTTCGGTCGCCGCGAAACAGTATCTCGAGGACGCCTCTCTGGGTGGCTTTTCAATTTGCTTGCTTGTGGGAAAAAAGGGAGGAGGAGGAGGAGGAGGAGGAGGAGGGCCGCGCGGAAGGAAGGAAGTGTCCTCCTCCATTGGGGCGGAGAGAAAGGAGAGGCGAGCCGCGCACGGTGCCTTCTCCACATCCCCCAAGGGAAATTATTGACAGTCAGCGAGGAAATGACGTCGTAAATACCACGTCGGTGGCGCACCCCCTCGAAGCACCCGCTCGTTTCTTTTCGCCGACCTTAACCCCCTCCTCCCCTATTACCAGGCGCCACCTTCTTGCGCTGCTTCTTCTCGCTTAATCCTCCTTTGTTTCCTTCGCGCCTTCCCTTCGCGTCTTTGCCTTTCTACAATTAATTCGACACGTTCCTTCTTTTGCGCTGTTCCAATCGTTCTCTATATTTCATTTATTTCGAGATGATATATTGTTTTGTTGTGAAAATGGAGTGGTTGGAAAAGTTTGAAATGTAGATTGATTTGGTGAAAGGATGAAGGATCGTGGAATGTTTAAAGATTAGGAGAGGTAGAAAGGGATAGTTTCCAAGTATAATATGTATATATATATAATTATATGTTGAACAATTTGAATGGAAGTAAATTCATCGATGGTAGATAAATTATTCCTTCGTTTTTGTCGTTGTATGAGTTTTCTCTTTTTCTTGTTACTTTCTCTTTCTACTCAACTGTTTCTCTTATGTTTCGTTTCAATCTTTCGAACCAACGGAAAGTTTGAAAAACGAGAGAAAGTTGAAACAAGCACCCCTTTCATAAAAACATTTTGACCAAAACGGAAGTGAGTAGAACGAGGTCGAGAGGGTAGGATTAAAATATTCTTTGGAAACTTCTCATTATATAAAATACCAGTCATTGTTGAAACGTAGATTTGTCTCGGGATAATTGTAACAATTGCAGAAAATTGACAAATTCTTTTGACAATCTTGATTAATCATAATTATTAAAAATGTAATTTTTTTAGAAATATTGTTCAATTACAAATTTATCAATCGATAAATATGTAAGTTAAATTTCTTTCGAAGAAAAATTTCAAGTAAATAATTATTCTGTAAATAAATATTTCTATTATCTCACATGTGTATTAAAAAATAATAAATGATCACTATAGGGGATGTAAAAACTTTTGAAACCTATTTAGACGAAAAAATGAATCAAAGATAAAAATAATATATCTCAAATTACACAGTGACGTACATTAGTCCAAAGAATTGCGACAAAAATCGAAATCCTCGTTCACAAGAAAAGTAGCAAGAAGAATATACTCTAAGTTTTCTAGAACACCACTACCTATGAAGTTTCAACGAGCACTCATTATTCGAGAATTCCTCGCAATGTTTCCCAAGGTG
>NW_006263644.1:727169-728381 GCF_000469605.1 Apis dorsata | reverse complement strand
AAAAAAAAAAAAAAAAAAAAAAAAGAAAAAAAGAAAAGAAAAAAAGGAAGGGAAAGAGATTCTTAACTGCATTCATTTAGCCGAGCGAAAGACCGTTTCAAAGGAGCAATGTCGCCCTACTTAAAACGCCCATTATTCCCGTTGAAATGAATATACCTGTGCTGTTTCCGGTTTCGTTTACGGAAACGACATGCACGAGAAGGGACAGGTCGGGAATAAAAAAAGAATCCTTTCGTTTGTCGCAACGTCGGCGAAAATGAAAGAGTAACATATTATTTTTCGAACGGTGAAAGTGAATTAAACGCCATTTATTCGTTTCGAAAGTCGAATAATCTTTTTTTGCGGTCTCCAGGTTTCACGCACGTTTTTTCGGATGTTGCGTATAAATGAAAACGAAATGCGGTTTCTTTCGCCATTTTTATTCGTACGTCCTTGAAGAGCAGCAAGATTATACAATCTTGCTTAAATATCTTCTTATTATTTTTCAACGAAACAATTAGATGAATTTGAAAATGTGATTAATATAATTTTATAATTTGAATTTAATTTAATTTAACGCGAATTAAATTTTTTCTTAATAATTTAAATTTGTTTCTGAAAGTTGTAGAAATGTGAAAATTATCGATAAAAAAAAATTATCATTGTTATTAAAATATCAATAGAAAGTTGTTTAAACATTGATCAAATATTCTAAAGTGAAAATTTTTCGATTTAAAATAATTTCCATGACAAAATTTAACAAAAAAAGAAAAAAAAGGAAAGAAAGAAAAGGTCTTCTCTCGCCAAAAAGTATTTTAAAACTCTGTCGCAAGGTTGATTATTCGGTAAAAGCCTCTCTCCCTAAAAACCGGGGCAAAACTTGGAAAATTCTTCTTTTCTTTTCGACGAAAAAACCCGATATGATTTAACGATGGCGCATGGCCAAAGAAGAAAGGTATTTTAACAGCTGAGATGTTGCATTCCCGTGTTTTGCCGCGTTTTCGTTTAAAACGCGGATCCGGAACAAACAATAAAGACTCCTTTCGTTGTTTTCAGCATAGCCGCTCATCGTTACGGCCGTTTTAACGCTTTTTATCGTTTCCCTCCCCTCTCGCGCTTTCGTGAAAACTTTTAACGCGTTTCTCGCGAAACGATTCCGCGAAAGTGCAGTTATCGATGCAATTAATGATGATGCATCGTGCTTGAAGAGAGGACAGAAAAATAAAAAAATTT
>NW_006263644.1:726086-726989 GCF_000469605.1 Apis dorsata | reverse complement strand
TTTTTTTTTTTTTTTTTAATATTCTATGATTCGAGGAACTTTTGTCGTCAATTCGGAATTATTTCAGAAATATTTTCTTATTAATTTTTTTGAAAATAATTTGGAAATAATTATTTTTGACGAGAAAATTTGATATTTTTTAATCGATATTTGTCATTTGTTTTAATGAGATTTACTAGATCGATTATAAATTTCGTGTTGCTTAATTATAAAATATATTGTTGTCTTTCAATTATTTTTAAATAGTAATAGGTTTATCTTAGAATCTTCCGTCAGCATCAAAGAGCAATGTTTATTTTATAAATGCATGCTCCATCATGCTGCTACGAATAGTATCAAGTGAAGCTATTATTCTCTAGGTAAACTGTGAACAGTTGCAACGTAAACAAGCGCATGAGTTATTAGCATTAAACATTTAATATTTCCACGAATCATATTTCAGTTTATCAAGACCTTGATTGCTTCGTGAATTTACGTTTTGTTTTCCATTTATCCACGAACATGCTTACCGAAAGCAATTACGTACCTTCATCCTATTCCTGGACCACGTCCCTCCTTCCCTGCTCGAGTCTTCTAGGATACTTCTTCGTCTATAAGAATTGCGTATCACTCTTTGAATCAATAATAAATAATAATACCAAATTAGAAATTTCTGAAAATTCTCTTTGATTTAAAAACATGTATCACAGCATGTACCGTACATTATTCCTCCATGATTTTTATTACCATACATACATCTATCTTCAATCATTATCATCATATTTTAATTATCAATCTTCATCTTGGCTCGCGAGTCATAATTTCTAAAACACAAAATATTTACATTAAAGTGTTTGATCAAATCCATACGAGGTACGGATCTACTATGCACATCACCGTGTTCTAAATTCAATCTAAATAAAT
>NW_006263644.1:717172-725822 GCF_000469605.1 Apis dorsata | reverse complement strand
CGAGTTATTCATAAAATCCTCTATGTAAAAAAAAAAAAAAAAAAGAGAGAGAACGAACAAGAATTTATAATATAATAGAAATTTATAATAATTTATAACATACCGTTAACATTTCCTTACTCCACATTTCTTTCTTCAGCAACAACAAAACGAATTCTTCGCGCGTTCACGATTACAATCCTCGTCTTAAAATTCTCTCAAAAGAACGGCACCCTCCCTTAAAATTTCCTTATCTAAAAAAAGGGAAAAAAGGAAAAGAAAAAGAAAAATTGCGAAACTCGTTCCCGTAATGTTTTCATCGGGATATTGCCGCAACCGATGCCACCCCCGTGGCGGAGAGAAGGAACGCATTATTCGCGGAAACGATCCTTCCTTTCGCCTCGCGGCCACGAAGAAAAGGGGCGAGAAGAGGAGACGCGACGCGAGGAAAAACGGCGGCCAGAGGAGAGGATTACGTGACGCCGTTTGCGGGACGAGGACGAGGGAACCGTTCTCTTCAACCTCGGGAGGAGGAGGGAAGAAGAGAGGAGGGAGAACGGGATCCGCCGGCTAAGGGTAGTTATTATAATAAATTTGTCGGGGATTTAAGAAGCGGAAACAATTCAGAACTGCGAGTGACTCTAAGGATGTGCTTATCGTTGCTTTTATTCAAATGGGAGTGGAAGGCGACGAGCTGCGCCGGATGCGACCTGCATCTCTCCGACTCGCTTTTTCCGCCGCCCCTTCTGTATTTTCTCTCGTCTCCCGGCAAGATGGAAAAACCACTTTTCGAAAAGCGGGCCTTTCTGGAAAGGATGGAGAGATGAGATTAAGATGAGAGTGAGATTTTTCTGTTCTTCATGGATGGAATTCGAATCGAAATGGATTCTTTGATTCTTCTTGGAAACGAAAGAAACGATTTCGAAATTCTTTTAATTTTTCATCGACAATATCGAAAGCATATTATTAGATTCGTTTACCTTTTGTTTATATATATATATTTTTAAAAATCTGTACATACATGGATGGATCATCTATCCCTTCGATCGAATCCATCCATTCTCGCCTCGCTGAAAATTCTTAATCTTGAAACAGGTCCAAAGGGTTGGACTTGACGCCGACGTATCATAATTAACGGACTTAAAACCGATAAACTTTACCGCTTACGGGGCCATTATCCGCGCGTGCGTCCCGTCGATAAGCCGAGGATAACAAGCCGGGGAGGAAGCTCGCCCCCTAACCTTGTTTTTGATCGTCGCATTAACCACGGCCTCACGTGAGAATAAGGGCCAATGAAAAGCGTGGAACGTTGAAGTTTGAGCACCGGGGACAAGGTTAGGGAGGGGGAGGGTCACGCGGAGGACGAGCGATCCCCGAGGACCACCGCGATCAACCCTGTTTACGAGCTTCTTCGGTCATTAACAACCACGGCGACGTAAAGGGGTGAAGAAGGGTGGTTGTCAGAGATAAAAACCTGTGGGTCGTTCCACGGGAGAAGGAGGAGAGGAGAGGAAGAGAGAGGAGCGAAAAATCGTAAGTGGAGGAAACTGTTTCGAAATTTCGATCCCCTCTTTTATTTTTCTCCTCATCGTGGCTGATATAGTTTAGGGCCGCAATAAACGTAGCTGGGGCCCTCATCGATTTACGGCTTAATTAAACGCGCTGGGTCCTCGCGAACAAGGGTCGAACGAGAAATCGTCGAATCGAACGGCGCTGCTTCCTTAAAGTTCTTTAAATACGAGCCACGTATACGGCCGGATTCCTTTCTTTTTCCTCCTTTTCTTTCTTTTTCTCTATCCTCGAAGAATGCGTGTTCGCATTTCGGTTCGGTAGCGTGATCGCTATGGAAGAGATTTCTTTTCATTTCTTTTTAGAAATTTCAAAGAAATTGGAGTTATTATATTCGAAATTAATAATCCTTCTTACGAGCTCTTTGATTGTTTTGTAACTGCACGAAATGCATTGAAAAATCGACGCTATTTTCGAAACTAATCATCTATACTTATCATCTATAAGTGATTTTTAATATTGTTGTATTGAATGATGTACAATTCCATCTAAAAAGGAATAAGATTGATCGTTATATTTTCCCTATAATATTTCCAAAATATTATATATAACATTTATCTTCTGTCTAAAATTCAATTTCATCGAACATTTTGTTTCTCAAACTATCAGAATTTTTTTCTGCAAAAGACGAGGAAAGAATCTCCATGGAATTCGTTACGAGGAGGCGATGATTAGGCGAGCCAACCCTCTCGTGGATCCGCGTACGCTTTCGTTGCGTTCGATTTTTATTGCTGCCGATTTTTATTGGCCCCTTTGGATCTCCTCGAACGGTTGTAAAATAAATTACTAATTCGACGAAATTGCGACGGGAAATTATTCTCCGATTAACGCTCCTCGAGCTGATTAACATCATAAATTCTATCAGATCGCGTTTTTTTTTATCCTCCCCAATTCTGGAATTATTTTCTTCTTCTTTGTTTTTTGTATATTTTTCTTTTTAATCTCTTTCTTTCTTTTTTTTTTTTTGTTTACGTTGATTTTATATTTTGGTTAAGAGAATCGAGAATCTCCTTCGGTTTTTTTCTCTGCTCGTTTTTGAAATCGCATTTAAAAGAAACGTGCATGGTTATTACGTTTGTTATACGTTTGTTATTTTCGTTCCTCGGGATACCGAAGAAGGTCCTTTTCTTTTCGGTAAGCTTCCTCTTGGCCACTGTCGATCGTAAAAATTTTTACGCGCGTGTATACCGGGGAGAGGAGAGGCTGAATTTTTATTATTTTTCGGCGAGATGAAATTTCGAGTGAAAACTTGTCGACTTGGTTGGAAACAAAAATAATCAATCACAATGATAATCATTTCGAGTGTGAATCGATCTCGTTAAAATCAATCATTTGATTGTGAAGAATTAAAATTTTCTTTCTATCTCACTTTCCATTTCCTGTATAAAATATATACACGAACCGAATGTCATATATTTCCTATAAATTGAATTTTCATCTACTTTTTACTAAATATATAAAAATTTAATCCTTTCTTCAAGATTAACATCACGTCCGAAAATAATAATTTTACAGAAATTTTAAAATTCTCTTTCCAACAAATTACTAACAAATCATATTCCAAACCAGATTATCATTAATCCCATAATAATCAGGCTCGCCCCATTTTCAATTAAATTCCTTCCATATTCCTTCCTTCCTTTCTTTTTCTTTTTATCGGCGCAATATTCACTGTGCCATAAAAGGAAAAAAATCCAGGGTTTGAAAGGGTTAATAAAACGTCCATAAACCACCTCCAGTGTATTCCTTCGTTTGCCTGTGTACACAACCGCTTCGATACACACAGCCGCCGCCGAGTCGCGGTCGGTTTTTCGTATTATCCCGGGCGACATAATATGGGGAGAAGGTGGAGGGGAGGGGAGGAATTTATCTCGAGGAATCATGGTGGCTTAGCGGGGTGGTTTCTTCCCTCGAAGGCAAATCCTCGTTGCGGAAGACAACGTCGGCGGCGGCCCCCTTGGACCTTCGGGCCATGTATATATATATATATTTTATCCGCGTATTTTTTCCCCGCGTCTCCAATTTCTCGTTCCATCCACCCTCGCGAGGATGCCTCGCCAGGATTTCGCCGTGTCCTTCCAACAACTTGACAAGAGTTGCCGGCTCCTCAGGGTCATACCGAAAAAAATATTACCGCGAAACCGACGAAAGATATATACGGAATGAACGAACGTTGCTCCCGGTTCTTTCCTCTCCAACAGAGAAGAATAATGGAGTGTTTTCGAGAGATGGAAAGGGTATATTGCTGTACTCTTAGCGTTTGCATTTTCGTTAATGGAAAAACGTATTCGTGTTGATTAATTGTGCTCGTGGGTCTGCAACATTTTTCCTTTTCTTCTTTTTGTGAATTTTAAATCGTTCCTTCTGTGTTTTCTTTCTTTTTGAGGCCAATTCGTGATTAAATTTTAACGCAATTAAAAGATATTATTGTATAATAATCGAAAAAGTTTGATTATTGTGTGTGTAACGATTGAGGGATCGTTCTCAAAATTTAGAAGATTTTTTATTTAAAAATATAATTTGTCGTATATTGAAATATCATATATTTGGAGAATAGAAGAATATTTAAATATAACTGTAGAATTCTGAATAAAGGTGAAATGAAAGGAAGGATAGAATCAATTCCCTTATGGGAGTTTCTAAAATTTTTTGAAGTATCTTTTTTTCATATTTTTTTCGCATTGATGAAAGAGGACAAAGGAAAGCTTCGTAGGATACAATGCCATGCCGAGTGACAGCATCATCGTGGAAATTGTACGAAGGGAAATATTAGGGTGCGGAATCGCGAGTACGTAAACTAAGAGGGATGATCCTAAGAAGGGTGGGCTAGTCGGTGTTATTGATTCTAATGATATTTTCGCGCCAAAGGCTATAAAAGAGCTGTAACAAGGGTGTAATTGATATCCCATAAGAAGAATACGTATTTATGGATCTTTCTTCATTCAATATATCACGGTATACATATATTATACACGTTCAAATAAATTTTAATCCGCATTAGTTTCTCGAATTCTTTAATGTTTAAAAAATATATTTATTTTCATATGAATACAAAAAATTAATTTCTTTATGTTTTAATAAATATAGCAGTTCACGTTAATAAATTATAAATTCTTTCTGATATATTATCCATTCTTTTTTTCGGATATTATCAGAAATCAATATTAATATTAAGCGCAAAAATTTATTACATGTACCTACATTTATTTTAGATTATAATTATACAATTATAAAAGGGAAAAGGAAATAAAAAAATATCCCTTCAAAACTAATATACATATTCCTATAATATATTTCATTTTCACATTTCCAACTTATTTTTCAATCCATTAAATAGTTATCGTTAAAAAATTCTTTTTTAAAAATGTTACCTGTTTCCAAAAACACACCCCTCACCTCGAATTCTACATGCCGAAACCCATCCACACCAACGGTCCAACGGACAATTCATTTTGGCAAATCGTTACACGCTTCCAATAATCCATACCTCTCCTCCTCCCCCTTCTCCTCCCTCGATAGTAAATCGGCAACTCTTCCGCGCCGCCTCGGTATAATAACTTTCTTTGACAGGGCAAATTGTACCTTCAGTTTCAGCCTGGAAAATAGAGCCATACGTCTTCATAGCCCATGGTAATGGGGTAATGGTACACGCGGAGAACGAGGCGGCATTCCACCGAGGAAGAAAATACAGAGCCCGCGTAACCGTCCAGATTATCTGCTCCTGTAAAATATTGAATTTTCACGGTGGATGGTATACATATATACATATATATATTTATATACTATATATATATATAGATATATACGTATATATACTCGCGAATAAGCGGCGAGAAACAAGCGTGTGCACGCCGCGGAAAGCACCCCTGTCCCTCGGCCGATTTAATGGGCGCAATTCAATTGTGCGCCACGGATCGAGTAAACACAGGGCAACGAGCATTAAATAACCGGTCCTATTTGGCGTTGCGAATTGTCGCTGCCAAGTTGGGAACGATACGTAAGGCACGGAACGGATACTGGGGATAACTAACAGGATACGAAACGGATACGCGTTTATATCCACCGATTTATATACACGAGCCCGTGTTTCCGCGACTGTTTATCCGCGATTTGATTCGAGTGATGAAATCGGGGAACGTTGATATTGCGTTGACCCTTTGACGTTGGCGCTGATCGTTCGTTTATACACGCGAAGGAAATATTGGCGCGTTTTATCTCTTTTTTTCTTTTTTCTTTTATTCATTCTATTTTTCCGAAATTGCTACTATATTCTTTCCATTCTTGTTTGAGAATAAGAAAGAGAGAGAGAGAGAGAGGATTCGAAATGGATGTTGAATTCACACACGATTATATCGTTCTGTTTCCGCCAATTAAAGTATTTTTCCAAGTAATATATTATATATATATATATATTCAGAGTACCAGAAGGATCCAAACTCGGCGAAAATCCCGATCATTCCTTTCCCTTCTCGCCTTAAACTATCCTATCATCGGGTTCGCCGAAGGAAACGGCAAATAAATCCGGCCGGTTAAATGAGCCACCCTATTTGGCCTTGCAAATTGTCAGCGTCCGCTCGCGTAACAGGGAACAAGGTGCAAGGAACGAATATCCAGTATGCTGAAGTAGTATGCACGGGGGGAGGGGGCTATTAATCCGGTCCTCGAGGCGGCTACATAAATGGTCCCGCCGTTCCGTTTCTATGGACGTAAGCGTTGGTAACCGGTGCCGGCGTCATACCCGTCTTTGCCGCTTTTATTTTTCTCGAATCGATGGCACCCGGCCGCGTGCATTGTCGCCCGCTCGAAACGCGGCTTTGTATGCATATGTAAACGCGGTTTACTCGGTAGAAATTGCTTGCCATTGTACCGAAACGTTGCGTTTCCTTCTTTCTTTTCTCTTTTTTTTTTTTTTTTTTTTTTAGAAAATCTGCATTCCACGCGCGCTCATTCCTCGTTTCGCATGATCGAGCCTCCACGGAAACTGGATACTCCATTAAGAGGGGAAAAAGAAATGGAATCGTTGTTAATCCAGAGTGGGAAAAGGGTTCGTTCGTGAACAAGGGCAAGAAGATTGCGAGATTATTGAAATAGGAATGCAGGTGGAATTAACATGGGATATAACCTGTTTTAATTTACCTTAAGAGCTTTGATTGAAAAAATTTTGAACTGTTGTAACTTCGATGATATTAATTCCCAATCGAGGATTGAAAGATCGAAAGATCTTGCCTTTTAACATGCTCGTTTATTTCGATACGATTTTCGGTTCATGGGATATCGTTGGGCAAAGAAGAGTAATTTTTAATTTCCTTTGTCGCTTATTCTCGTTCACATTTATATTACTTATCTATTCCTAACAAAATTCCTATAAAAATGTACTAGCATTCTAGGGAAAAATGAGTCACTAGACTCGTTCGCAATCTTTGAAAGTTTTTCAAGAAAACTTTGAGTCCTTGTATCTCGGCAACCGATCGAGATATCGAGATAAAACAAAAAGGGATTTCACTGGAATGGCTTTCTCTATTTTCCTATCGATCTAACGAACAATCGAATATTTATCACGAAGCAATACCACGATCGAAATGGAATTGCAAAGTTTCATCTGGATCAATAATCGAAGGTGTTGAAACGGGTTATGACGAATCGAGCCATTAAGGGCAACGGTCGTAAGCATAGGGAGCTGCCAGATGACGATGATGATGAGGATGGTGAAAGCTACACCGATGATAGCGGCACCATGCCGTGCCCCGTTGGATGCCGGGCTCGATATCCCGTTGCGAGCAAACGGTTCTCAATAACTCGTCCACTTTTTCGATTCTTCGTTCCTCTTATTGCGAGGGCGTAGTACCAACACCTTACCTCGATTCCTCGTGATCGAACGAGTGAAAAATCCTTAACGTTTCTTCCCTTTCTTCCCTTTCATTCGTCTGTGAAAATAGCCAACGCGATAGTTTCCTTGTTGTCTTCCGCAAAACCGCTTTTATCGCTTTGTCCCTGATAGATATTGAGGTGTCTCATACATTTGTATAAGTGCATGTGAGGGAAGTTGTAAAGATAAATTGGAATGGAATGTATTTTAATTCGATTATTGCATAATTTCTATTTTCTTTTACTCTGTATATATATGCGGAAAAATTTCCGCAGCGCATAAATTCTATGCACTGCGTGTTTACCACCTGTGATTACGTACATCTTAGCAGTAACGCTCGACGACGAGTGCAATTACTCGAGGAACGAAGACTGCTCATTGGATAACACAACACAGGGGAGAACGACTTTAATTTTTGACCCCGCACGTTGTAATTTTCCTCTATTCCTCCCTTCACAAATTCCTCTCCCCCGTGGCACTTTCCTTCGTTAATGATATCCTTAATTGACGATACGAGAGAGACGATACGATATGTCATCTGTTTTGTTAATATCGTTCATCTGTCGTATATATTTTGCCTTTCTTTCCTTTTCTTTTTTTTTTTTTTTTCCCTCCCCTCTCCCCCATCCTCCTCCCTTTTTTGTCATTTCGAACCACCGTTTTTCCTTTGTCGCCGTTTGACAGCGTAATTACAGTAATGTCGAACGATGATGATGACATCGTAACGTGACGTGACGTTATCAACAAACGCTATTGAAATAATTATATTATCACAAAATGTGCCTCCAAATACATTGGACTCGATGATGGACCAATTCGGAATATACTCTTTACTCACAATGATTCCAAACTTATACAATCTTACGTCTTCCATCTTGTTTTAACTTCTTTCATCAGGACGATTATCATCATAACGTGTTATTAATCCAATATTAATTGCATAAAATTATCCTATTTTTCATCTCGAAAGATCTGTATATGTATATACAGATTCTTATATATTTCTTATATATTTCCGACTAAACTACTTTTTCGCCTTATCTTGACCAGCCTTGAACGAACAACGTTGCGTTCCACGGACGAGGAAACGACGAAGCAGCGCGTTACGCCAACCTAAATCCATTGAAACGGACGTCTCTCGGGATGGGAAGCAACCGTTTCGTTCCCGTGTCTCGGCGACAGTTTCCGACGGGACGCGTATTTACGACGCGTGGTGGCAGCAGCATCGGTCACGTG
>NW_006263644.1:715579-716876 GCF_000469605.1 Apis dorsata | reverse complement strand
TCTCCTCTCGGATCGGAGGTAATGCAAGGTGCACCTGCAGCCGGCTGCAGCCACGGCTTGCGCCACGCAATAACACACCAGCGGAGCGGTTGAAACACGGCGGTGGCAGCCGTGCACGGCGGATACGATAACCTACGTGTGCGATCGGGACGTGTACGTGTCGTCCCTCGTCGTTGCGATCCTTCCTCGTGATGGATGCGCCGCGATTCGGCTCGCTCTCCACTTCGTTCCTTCGAAAAGGGTGGGGAGGGAAAGGGGGAAAGCTATCGAGGAGGAGGAAACGGGGTTCTCTTGTAATAACACGGGTGAAACACGGGTGATCCTGTTATCGGTCCGTTCGGAGGGATTTCTTTAAACCGGTGGCGGCCGAGTCGAAAGTTTCGTCTCGATCGGGGGAGGAAAGGTGGATCGTTGTCTTTCGATACATTTCATTTTTAGGGGGAAAGTAGGATGATAGATATATTCTGTTAGAGAAGGAAACCAACAAGATCATAAACGATTTAAAAGCATTTAGAAATCGGTAATTCCAAACAATCTAATAAATGCTCGTAAAATTTGATCAAAAAGACACTCGAGTTTCGAAATTCCTTTAACAAAACGCCACCCCAATTTTTCACAATTATACAAATATTTAAACTTGCATCGATTCCGAACCGTGGCGATCGAAATCGGTAGATAGGCAACGATCGCGATGCAACCAATCATTCTCGTCGATAGCCAAGGATGGGAGTTTCGCGGGCGGCCGAATCGCGGTGACAAATGGCCGGTTGATCGTGATCGCGCGTGATAAATACCCTTCCCCTCCCTCCTCCCCCACCGTGGTATCGTTGGGTCCGGGAGCCAACCGGTTCGAGATCGCGATGGATATAGGTTCACCCGGTCGCGGAGGATCGATCGATATCGGCCGATAAATCCCATTATTAATGCTCGACTCGAAGGCAAGAAGTTGATGAATTGCCGACGAAGGGCGAACACGTTGGCAATGGTGCCGTGTCCGTCTCGCGTTACAAAACGATCCCCTAAGGCGGGGGGGAGGGGAACTTCCTATTCGTGATTTTTATACCCGTTCAATGAGCTTGGTAGTACGATTCGAGCAGATGTAAAATATTGTATAAATTCGAAGAAATTGATCTTGCGTGTATATAATGAGGATAATTCGATAATTTTGTGTTGGATCGAAGATTTCGCAAGGGATGGAAGCGTATTTTTCTCTTGATAGAAAATCAAGAGGGGGAGAGGGTTTTTCAGTTTTATTTGAATACGAAGGTGAATATCTATTGTTTCCACGCTCGTGGAT
>NW_006263644.1:711932-715391 GCF_000469605.1 Apis dorsata | reverse complement strand
AGGTGTAAAAATCGGAGTAGAAAAAAAAAAAAAAGAAAAAAAAGAGAGAGAAGGGAAGGTAAAGAATTACCATGGTACACGCAATTAGAATGCAACAAGACGAATGGGCTTACAAATTAATGGCTAAAACCGACTTCGCGTTTCATTATGCTCGTATCAATTATATTTCCTCATCTACGTCTCCATTTGCGATCTCCGCTCGTAAAGATCGGCGGAGGGAAAGTAACATTAGTTTCCGCGATGCTTATCCTCTCTGTCTGTCAATAATCATCGATCAAAATCCCCGCGGAACGCGTGACTTGGCCCATCAAACGTTAAAGTATAAATATCCTACCGGAATTCTCATCGAGCAAAGGTCGAGCGACGCGTTCATAATTAGAAACGAAACGAGGGAAAGAGAGAGTTATTATTACAGTCGGTCGCAAAAATATTACCGATATAATAATCTTTTTCGTTATTCGTGTCATATACGGTATGGATTTTAAAAATAAAAAGGATGATCGAGAGACTTGTAAGCTTGTGTAAGAGCGCAAGGAAAATTGAGATGAGAGATAAGTTTTGTCGGGCTTGAGTTAAAGAAGAAGTTAAAATGATTTCATCCAATGATGTCTTAAGCAATTATTAATTATTATTAACGTATTTAATATTTTTTTATTTAATACATCTATATTTGTATGATAGATAGAAAATTTTTACTTTTATATATAGATTTTAATAGATAGACAAAAATATAGATCAATCCTATTGTCGTTTCGTTATTGATTTTACACTTTGATTCTCATTCAATGATGATCGTATCTTTATAAAAAAAAACTCTTTATGTCAATTTTATAAATTTCAAATCTTTTTTTTTTTTTTTTTAATTTCATTACAGTTTATCCAAAGTAAAAGGCCCAGAAATTAAGATTATACCGAATACGATCGAATTTTTATTACAGACTGTACGTTCGATTACCAGCTGAGCCTCGAACGGTATAATAACGAGGCGAGATTTCGTAATCCGCGGAATTAATTGAAACGTCAATTTCGCGATTACTATGCGGGAGCTGTGATAATTATGAACGCTCGAGAGCGGCGATGGACGCAACAGATGAGATGGAAGAGTCAATTAATGGCAACGTGTCGTTGAGAAAACGCAATTTGTCTCATCGAGGCAACGCTGTTCTCCTTTCTCCTCGTCTCTTCGTCGTCCATATCCGTTGGTATTCATCATAAAACTGTTGCGGCCATTAGTTATACGTTTGGATACGTTTCGACGCGTTTCGCGCGTTACGTAAACGTTAAAAGAATGACTCCTCGCTCGCTCGTAAATTGGAAGGTTCCGTCGGGATGTTTAGAAATTGGATTGCAAGTCCTCTTGGTTGCTACTCTTCGTTGCTTCGAATTTTATCGCTTGGAATTTCAAACGTAATAGTTTTTCTCGAGAACGAACGGAGAAAGTGGTTCTTTATATTTTCCAATCAATTGTACTTATACACTTATTCTTTAATCGAAATAAGAAATTTTTACAGTCGTGTCATGTTTATTTTTCAATCTATCTATCTTCTGTTAATCTAATATCATTAGAAATAGAATATTCTTTGGAAATAAACATCAATATCCTTCCAGTAAATTTCTCTATTTAAAAATTATATTCGTTGTTCGCCCAAAAATCATCAAACCAATTATCAACATTCTCAAACTTGCTCAAACATCACCATCATATCTTATTATATCTTATAAAAATATTATATTCGTCCAAAAATCATCAAATCAATTATCAATATTCTCAAACTTCCTCAAACTTCTTCAAACATCACCATTTTACCTTATGAATACTTTACTTACTTACTTTATCGTTAATTCGTCATCGAAACGTAATCTTTCGCAATCGAGAAAAAAGATGAACACCGGTTACCTTCGGAAAGGCGATCGACGAAACATTCTCCTCACGTTTCATTAATCAAACCGTGGAAACCGCTTGGCCGACAAACGGCGCGAAATCCACCGCATCCAACCTTTCGATAGCCCGGCCGTGCGTTAACAGGGCCGATGATTGAGGTGAAATCGGCGTTCGAAGACGACGATCCTCCATTGATCCCGTTGCGCCCTCCACACCCCCTTCGCGCCGCTCTCATTCTCGCCTGCAAACCGCGCGCCGGAACAGGGTCGTGTTCGTGCGACCGCGAGAAATTTCAATAATAACCGTGCGTGGCCATTTTCGATGGCAATTTCGCGTTATGCAAACGGCAGAGAGAGAGAGAGAGAGCCGTGTCCCACAAAGATGGAATGGATGCTTAAGAACCGATTTACGCGGATGAAACGTAACTCGGTCACGAATTCTTTTCGCTGTAAATGTGGTCGACTGGTGGCATCCGTGCCAAGTTTCTTTCGTAAACTTTCAATTACGATTTTCTTAGAGTTCGACTGGAGAACTCCTAGCTTGAAAGATGTTTTACGATATCTTAAAATCTTTTTTAAGTTTGAATTATTTAATTGGATAAATTTCGCACGTGTTAACGAGAGTATTAGTTGAATATCAAATAAATACAATCCTTCGATAAAATGTGTGAATAATATCTAATAAAAGGAATAGTATATGATAATTTACTATTCCTATCTAAAACAGAATATTGAAATCGCATGCACGACTCTATCTAATAACCGAGTAATTAGAAATTAAAATCGAAGAGAAACAAAAATTTTTAATCTTTTTAATCTTTACCATAATAATCCACAATATAGATAAGATATAAAAATTCTCAACCTTTCTCTACGAAATATTCTTAAAAAAAAAAAAAAAAAAAAATCCCCACCCTTCTCCGAAAAATTTTTAAAAAAAAAAAAAAAAAAAAATCCCCACCCTTCTCCGAAAAATTTTTAAAAAAAAAAAAAAAAAAAAATCCCCACCCTTCTCCGAAAAATTTTTAAAAAAAAAAAAAAAAGAATCGGTGCTCATTCAAGCGGATCACGAAGGCTACTTTTCTCGCGTCATGTGGGCCAGCTTCGCCTTTCCCACACTCACCGTCCTCCTGCTCCTCCTGCTACCCTACAATCTTTCCTCCAAGTTAATTCCAGGGCGGCCGAAACGTATCCTCGAATCGTACGCAGCCCCCTCCCTCTTTCTCTCTCTCTTTCTCCGGGCCCGCTTTAAACAATTAAATTGCACCGACTTCTCTTCTCTCCTCGCTGTGCTTTTTTCTCCTCGATGAGATGAAGTTGCACCGCCGATGGAAATAACTGTACCGCGACGTGTTGCTCGCGCGAAAAATGGCCGCGTTGAACAAGCGGAGGAACAAGGAACAGGAGAGAATTGTTGCCTCGTAAATTGTCCAGGGAGGGGGGGGGGGGGGGAGAGAGAGAGAGAGTTTTACGAGCCGGTCTAATGCTGCTCCAGCTGGGAAGAATGATTCCGTTTTTCAATTGCTCTTGACGTCTTCACGGGATTGGCGGTGATGAGAGTTGGTGCCTCGGAGGGAA
>NW_006263644.1:707301-711901 GCF_000469605.1 Apis dorsata | reverse complement strand
ATGGCTCGTCTAGTTCGTTTCGACGGTGTCTATTCTTGAAATTGAGTGATGGTTGTTGCCGAGTAATATCGAGATTGGTTTTCAGAATTTTTCTCTTTCTTTTTCTTTTTCTTTTCCCTCCTGATTTTCTGTAGATTATACTTGACGCGAGATATTGGGAAATCCGTGCTCCGGTTGGCAAGTGGTACCTGGTTATTCAATAATTGGAATATTGACGGTGATGAAATTATATTTGCAATAATTTATGCAAGATAGCGGTGTGGAATAATAAAACGACTGGATGTGTATTTTTTAAAAATGTGTTTCGTAAGATTAATGACTAGAAGTAGGCGAATTTTGTTTTTATATTTAAATTTAATATATAATATTTTTATTCGTTAAAATAGCTAGAAACGAATTATAAATATCGATTTGAAGTGGAAACATTTCCACTTTAAAAAGAAAAGAATTTTTTCCTCAACACTTTTACTCACTTTTGATTCTCGAGAATTGGAAGAGATCCTGATAGATCGTAATCAAAGATCATCATTGAATATCGCATCGTGGATTTTACCGGAGGCGAATGGATATCCTCGAATAGAAATGAGCCGTGCAGCCGAGGGATCGTCACGGATATCTGTTAAGCGTGAAACCGATTCTTACGCTTGAAAAACGCAAATTGGCGAAGTTTGAAAAAGGACGAGGAGAAAGGCTCGGCATACGTGTAGATTTTATCGGGGAATCGAAGTCTCTGTTCAGACTGATAGAATATACGCGCGTGAAACTTGCACGATAATGGAAGATATTGAGCAATTGCAAATGTTCGATGGAAAATTTTTACTTCGATGAAAAATTAGATCTTTGACGCGCGAAGAATGATATATAAGTGCATTTACAAAAATACACGTAAAATCGTACATAAAGAGATTAGATATAATTGCAAAGATTTGTGTAAATATTCTCAGTCTAATTTTTTATAAGAAAGAGATGCAAAATTACACGATATAAATTATTAATCATTTCATTATTTTAAATTAATAAAATATAAAATATATTGATATATATATCAATGATGTAATTTCAATCATAAATACATACAAATCTCTACAAATCTCTCATTGACACGTATGTACTAAAATATAAAATGAACAACGCGAATGAGAAATTTTAATATTGTACAATCCTATTATACTATCTATCACAATACTTACTTTCAATCACTTTCTCCCTTGTATACAAGCTATTGTACAATGCTATTTGCAGAGATCCTTGGGTCCCATTCTTAACACCTTAAAACCCAACGACGATCTTTAACATCGTACGCATCAAAGTACGTTCCATTCACGGTGAATGGGCATGGTATGGTATCCTTCTCGAAAGGAGGCGAAAGAATGGTGGAGGGTGGTGTGGCTCATTGTGGGAAGGAGGCGATGCGTGGAGCGAGCCGAGTAAATGGATCCCTGGTGGTGGACAGTTTCGTGGGCCTCTCATTTCGGGGCCCGTTCGTGCGGAACAGCTAACATAAATGGACTTGCGGCTCCGTTAGCCAACGCGAGCCACCTTTTTAAACGCGGCGATGAAAGGAGTGAAAGCGAGACCCTAATCCGGCCAACTTCCTGCCCAAATATCCCTCGTTCTTCTTCTTCCAAGTATCGCCGATCGTGCGATTATTTGTACGTTTGTACTCGACACTGGACGGGTGTCGATTTTTCGCCCGTATCGTATTGCACAGAGACATTCATTCCGTCCGGATATTTTCTTTGCATTCGATGCGGATCATGTCCACGTAATTTCACGACGTTTAAGTAATAATACGTTGGCAATGCGTCGATTATGGGCTTGTGTAAAAAGATTCTTTTTTTTATTTTTTTTTTTCCGTTATTTATTTATGAAAGAGTTAAATGAATAATACGAAAATTCATATACGTTTTTCGCACAATGATATAATTGATGACGAGAAATATTCTCTTTCTCTTCGTGTGTATTCGTGCGATTCTCGTTTTAGATTAAAAAAAGAGGACAGGTATAATTCGTTAATTCGGTTATTCGGGCGTACAGCTCAATTATTCGAAGCCTCGATCGTGAGAAGGAGGGTTCGATCGTTAGAGGATTATTATCGATCGATCGACTACCGTGAGTCGGTATAAATCGTTCTCGATTTTCGTTCCAAGCCCTTTCTCCCTATCTCGCCTTCCTTATCTCTCGGTCTGACCAGCTTCAAGCAGTAGCTTCGTCCTAATGATCGTCGATCATAATCTGTTCGGATGTAAATGATCGGGACCCTCGAGGGCAAATGAACGAAAATGCGCATTAAATGTGTATTGTATCACGTTTGGCCATTATCCCCTCTTTTTTTGTGATTTATTTGACATTTTATTCGCTTCCTTTGTTTTTGTTTCTTTTTTTTTTTCTTTTTCTTTTCTTTCTTTTGTTTCAGTAAAAATATGATTGCAAAATGTAAAGTTAATTATTAAGTAACATGATTTAATATTTATAATTGCAATTTTCTTATATTTGAAATTTTATATCTTTGAGATTTATAAAATATATTAAGCTGGAAAAGCTGGATTGTATTTATCGTTATGTAAATACAAAAATATTGATTGAAATTTATTTATTAAATTACGAGTATATCTGTACACCATTTGATCTTATTCGTGTCTTTTATGTTTATTTTTAACCTCTTTGAAAATTGATCCTTTAAATACACCGCACGAATATAAAATGCACTCTGTGACGATATTAAATATAATAAAAAAAAAAATAATCTAAAAATATGCGCAGATGATTAAACAACGATCTTTAGCTCTTCTTTATGTTTCTTTCATCTCCATTTCATCGAAATAAATATCCACTATATCCACTACTCCTTACACAAAGTTGATCGAGAGATATTTATTTCATCGTATCGCCGGACAGAACCGTGGAAAATCGTACGACACACGCTCTCATAATAAAGGGACCTCGTAGGTACCAATATTTTATTAACTCCCGGACAACCTTAGGAGGTCCATGTGTAACCAGAAACCAACCGCTGCCCGCCCCAGGACATCTAATTCGTTCCCCTCCTGCGCCCAGGTAAAATAATATTCGGCCGCACGTGTTACGTGAACACGAACTCTCTCGTGTCCTCGATGAAAATCTAGGAGCCGGTGTTAGATTCCTCCTCCGTGACTAGTTTCTGATGAAATTACAAAAAAGTTATAACAACTTGTACATTGAAAGAAAAAAAAAAAAAAAAAAAAACAAAAAAGAAAAGAAAAAAAAAAAAAAAAAAAAGAAAGAAAGAAAGAAAGAAAAGAACAAAGAAAGAAGAACGCGTCCAACGACAAAGGGACGAGAAAAATAGAGACAGGGAAAGGATAAATAAGGTGAGCAAGTGTTCCTGTTCCAAAGGAGAAGCTGATCTTATGCAGATCTTATTACTAGGTCGTTCTTAACGATCCTGTTACCAGTTCGAGTGACGTCTTCCTTGTAGATAGGTCATCCACTTCCGCCTCTTCGTTATTGAACCAATTTGCTTGAAAAAAAAGAAAAAAAGAAAAAAAGAAAATGGAAAAAATTACACGAGGCAAACGACATCGATTGGACACGACGGTCGTTCGACGATTTTTCGAGGTCCACCGATGGAATTTTAATTGCAGTCATTCCACGGAACGATATCGTGTCATCGTCGTTGTATAATGACGCTGATAAAAATACGAATTACGTCCGCGCGAGGATCGTCTCTCAGAGGGCTTCAACTTTAGGGACAGGATGGAAAGGGAGGAGGATCTTCCTTGCGGTGATTTCCTTGCCCGTGAATTCGACGTAAGAAAGGGGGGAGAGGATATAAAGGTGGACGATAAAGAGATGGAACGTCGTTCGTGGAAGAGATGTGTCGTCGTTTCGAGGCAGGATATATCACGTGATTCGCGAATCCTGCATGCAAAAGAGTTCAGTTAAGACGATAATTTTGAATTGTAAATTAATGGTTTTATTTTATTCGATTAGCCAGACTCTCTCATTTTCCAGAATAGTAAATTTTTTAATTTCTTTTAATTTCTGTCGAAACGTGTTGCTCTATGTCGCATTAAGTAATTTCTAAGAAAACAAAAAAATAACTTCTTCGAAATTCATTCGAAATTCGTACATTTCAAGAAAAATTGTAGTTTCTGAACTTAAAATTCAGCTTCGTTTAAAATATTTTATGAAATATTTTAAGTTGATTTCAAATTTCTCAAGACTTCAAATCCCTCGATTAATTTTGGAACGAGGCTTAAGGAGAGCGTTCCATTTCCACAAGATTTCTGCTCAAGTGTTCCCGATTTCTCGACGTTTCTCATTATTCTCAACGAATAATAATAAGAAATTGGATTATATCGTACTTCTCGAGAATTCACCAGAAAACCATTTACCAAAAAAAAAAAAATATAAAGGAGTTCCAAATTTACACGAAACTTTCGAAAACAATTTATTCGAAAGCCATCGCCACGTATCCATCACGGAGCCAACGATCATTTCCAGGGACACGCACGTGTCGCTGGCCAACACCGAAATCCATCGATTTTCCACTCCTTCCTCCCCCCTGAGTTGAATTAAAATTCCAAAATTTCGGTCGAATCGCGCTCGAATTTCGGCT
>NW_006263644.1:703797-707097 GCF_000469605.1 Apis dorsata | reverse complement strand
ATGGGACGAATTCACAGAGAGAGAGAGAGAGAGAGAGAGAGAGAGAGAGCGGCCATCGCGTTGCCAGGCTTTCATCCCGTGGCGCCCGTGTGATTGATAGCAACCCTCCGTCCAAACTTTCATCCCGCCCCACCCCCTTCCAACCCCTTGCCATATAGCTCTTCACCCGTAGCGATGCTCCTTGCCAGTAATCAGCGACAGTCCGACAGACTCTCTCTCCACATTGCGGATCGCACAAAGACACTGGCGGATCATTGTCCTTTGAAATGGATACCGGGCAGGAATTCTAGGTTTCCGCTCGAACCAACGGAATGCCCTCCTCCTCCCCCTCCTCCTTGTTCCGCCAGATACCATCTTTCCTCGGGATAGAGTCTCTTATTGGGACGATAAACGTGGATGGGAGAGGGAGGGGGGTGGAGGGAGATTTTGTATTGTGTCGATCGGTGCAAACGATTGTAAGATTTCTGAAGGATGAAAATATTCGAAATGGGAAGTGTGTAGAACGATAGATTGGGATCCTTTGTTTTTTTTTTTCCTTTTCGATGAAGGAGTATCAAGTTTTGGTTCAACTTGGTCTAGATTCTTTATTCGATTTTTTATTTACGTAGCATGGACGGAAAACGGTGAATTTATATCATGGTGGATTATGATTTTTATATTTATGTAAATTTATGTAATCAATATTCGGTAGCGATTCAGGAATAATTAATTAATATTTATCGATATCGATGATCTCTCCAAATAGAAACATTTCTTAAGACTTTCTGAGAAACTGGTTCAATTACTTTCGTTTAAGAACACAGGTACTCGTTCGAATGATCGTCGATTGCGGATCTATTCCTTCGTTCGAACGAACATCGTCTCACGTCACGAGAGCATCCATCAGAAAGCGCCACAAGAAACGCATTTCCATTCTCCTTCGTCGTTCTCGTAATTTCTCGCGGTTCCATTCGTGGATAAAGTCGTGGACGGAGGTCGATTAAAAATTCCGACGAAACGTAGATTATCTCGACGGGAGGAGGCGAGAGGGGAGGCCGGGCATCGGCTGCATTAGCGCTTAAACTGTTTTATCGGCATTGGTGATCGAGATCCACCGATAGAGTATGAATATGTAAATGACAGGGGTGGCTGTGAGCCGCGTTATATACGTGAATGCCTCTTAAATCGTTCCACGATTCTGCTCTTCCACCGATCTCTCTCCTCTCCCCTCCTACTCTTCTCGACGTTTCTGATCTCCTGCCACCGCGAAATTGCGCGAAGATTATCAGCGCAACGAGTATTATTCAGCCTCTCGAGCTACGTTTCTCGTTCTCGTGACCGAGGAATGGTAATGGTACTGACCGGTTTATGGCGATTTTTACCGACTGTTACGTCGTGTTCGAATGAGAAATTGGAAAATTATCGAGAGACTTCGGTTCGATATTATCGAGTCTTGAAATTATGGAAAGATTTTTTTTTTTTATACGGGCCATAAATTTTTTCCATATTTTTTCACGATTACTTTAATGTACACGGAATGGATATCGAATTAAATAAATAATATAAAACTTGTAATATATATCGTAGAATCGAAGTTTAGAAATTTTGGTATTGATTCTGCTCACTGATATTACAAAACTACTGTATTTTTTATCTTTCTTTATTGCTATCATTAATTCTTAATCTTACATCATATGTATAATTTAAATTTCACAATTTTTATTCAATATATATGGAAGAAGAAGAAGGATACGATAACTGAAACCTGAGAAATAGAAACAAATGTTAAATTGCATAAAAATTTCTAATATTATTAACCTCGCGTTTGAGAATTAAATTTTCAAAAATATTCAAAATAGTATCAAATCGCATTTATCACTTCTTCGAACACATACATCCCCTCCAAGATCAAGCTAATCCCCCTTAATCCCCCTTTTCGCGAAATATATCACCGATGATTCTCTTTTGGGCTGCCCAAGTAGCGGACCCAAAAATAAACCTTGGGCTACCGATTCAACGATCGAATAATGAACGTGGAAATATGAGGAAACCTTATCCGCGCAACGAGGAGACCCCCCTCCCCGCGATAAATCAAAAGCAGCGGGGCGAAACGTTATCGGGCCGAGATCAAAGAGTTTAACGATCCGATCGAAGGAGGCGAAAGAGGGGCCCCGGCCAATTATCACTGCAAGAAGAATTATCACTGGAAGAAGGAACGCAAATCGGCGACCGGCCGTTGGGGATGTTCAATTAATTAAGCCTGCAGTTAAACAACGGGGGAATCGCGTGGTTAGAAGCCGGGGTGTCAAATATTTTTCTCGCTTTACGATTTTGCGCCATAGGGGTAGAGGGGGGTGAGGGTTATTCGACTTTTTGGGACAAGGAATTTTTGAATTATTTTAGGATTAATTTTTAAAAAAAAAGATTGACTCGAGGAATATACGCGACACGTTTTTTTAATTAGTTATTAGTTGAACTAACGAATCGTTTTTTTAAATATTATTTTTATTTTTCAAATAATGTAAATGGGTTAATCTTTCATTTGAGTTGGAGAATTAAAATAATTTTAAATAAGGGATAAATAATCTAATTCTCTCTACTCAAAGTTACGAGACAGTCTATTTCCATTGAGGCACGATAAGATTTGAGGCGTGTCTTTTTCATCTAGGGAACAGATTTTGGAGAAAGAAAGATCGAGAGGATTGAATAGAGAAAAAAAGAGAAAGAGAAAGGAAGGATGTCACTCTAGTGGGGTGTTAGATTACCACGGGCCTACGGGCAGCGGTTCCTCGAAACGTGCGATCGAGGATTCTTGCTGGGAATTTTGGGGATGCAACCCCCTCGAAAACTCGAGCCGTGTCTTCGATTCTGCCACACAATATAAATATATCGTATAACATAATTCTAATCTCGAGCATTACTCAAACATGCTTGAATCTAGAAAAACAAATCCAGAAAACCACCATCAAGAACATCGACCAACCAATCTGAATACCCCAAGTGTTCGACCCCATAGTGATCTGAAAGACATTAAAATCGGACAATTGAAGCGTCACGAAGCATCATCCTCGAAGGTAACGAAAAGTAGTTAAAAAAAAAAGCAGAAGAGAAAGAAAGAGAAAGACAAAGCAGATGGACAAAGAGAGAAAGAGAGAGAGAGAGAACGGAGGATGGAGAAAGGTCTGGCGAGGCACGTACCGCTCGCGTGTGGTCCATCAATCACGGCGTGTTCCCGGCGACAGGTGGACACCGGGGTCGATGGAGAGGCCACATAATTGGGAGAATAGTGCCGGTTTGCTGGTCGGCCGGACGCACGGTCAT
>NW_006263644.1:699455-703599 GCF_000469605.1 Apis dorsata | reverse complement strand
TATCTTGTCGCGATCGACCGGGCATCGACGGCTCGCCTCGATTCGAGTTAACGCCCGTGAAATCGTGCGTCGCCCGCTGCCACGGAAAATCCGACCCCTCTCACCGACCGATCGATACCGGATACTATTTTCCTCTTGTTACGCGGACGTTTTACCAGCTGGCTCGAAACTCGAGTCGATGAGATCGTTATATAGGTGCCCCAGTATCGGCCCGTTCCTGGATCCCTTTCCTGGATCTTTCAACGTTCTAGGATTCTAGGGGATGATGTTTGGGATTGTTTGAAACGGGATCGTTGATGAATCCTTCGGTGGACACCGATATCGTACGAAGTTGGATTTGATTTGGTTTCGAAAGATAATGTTGGGGTACCGTTATCGCGTTTCTGGTTGCAAAGTTGGATGATCGAATTGGAGAGGAGGCGTAAGTGGGATATTTGCGATTGGATGTCGCAAAAATGCGAGATTAGATATCTGACGATGGCTCGTCGGGATGGAAACTGAATTTTGAAATCGTAGAAAATTATATCCGTATATGTAATCACGATAGATGATATTTATCGAGGATGAGGTTGATTTCGAAAATATTTCGAAGACGTTATTAGGCGCGTCGAACGTGTGCATAACGAAGACTCATTAACTTGGGGAAGGAAGACTTAGACATTCTCCGACCAACGTTAAATAGCGTTTATAAGTACGTAATTACAGTGATTGAAGTGGAAAGCTTCACACTGCCTCGTTGGCACGTTTCAATTAACGGCCAGGTGTTTATAATTATTATTTACGAGACGTTCTATCATCGTTTCACCTTGTACTCGAAACATTTTAAATTCATTTCCAATTATCCGATTTTTCGTCAATACACTTTTTTTCTTTTTGCGTTTTTTAATCAAGTCTACTGTCCAATAAATTATAGAAAATTTTATTAGTTGCAAGATCTTTCATTAATCCAATAGAATACTTACTTATACTTACTCTATATAGTACTCGTAATATAATTATTTCAAATCAATCCTCGTGATTTTCAAAATTTTTGGAAATAGCGTGAAGGTACACGAAAAAACGTGTCATTTTAAAATTAATCAATAGTTTCCATCAATAAAATTTTCATTTCCACCATCAACTTTTCTCCACGTTCTTAATCCATTCGAAAAACCGCACTCGTTTCTCTGTCGAAAAATACGTCTTTTGAAAAAAAATTGTAAAACTGACCTACCTAACCAATCTAAACTATTTCTCCACATCGTTCGACTACATTTGTCTTTATCTCCATCCAAAGATACCACTCCGGCTATCGAAAAACACGAACGACGAACCGAGCCGATAAAACGGTAATATAACTATTTTCCAGATAAACGTCGCATTAACGACGTTTATTCGGAACGCGCACGCACCGCTATTAGCACTATCAGAAGCCCAGTTGCAGCCAATGGATAAGCAAGCTACTTGATGCACTCTCCTCGAGTTGCATCTGCGATTCCCGATCCTCTCGCTCGGTTAATTGCACGCGTATAAATAAACCTCTTTATTTACACGCTGCTGCTCTCCTCTCACTGTATTCTCCCTGCGTTTATCTACGCCTTCTCCATCCTCGTCCGATTTTCGCCCTTCTTTCGTCGCGCGTGTGCCGCCATCTCGGCCTGGTGGGGGATAATTAAAGGCGGTCGCATTAATTGCGCCGATCGGACGGCGTTGGAGGATGTTGAGAGGGGTTGGTGTGTTCGATAGTGTAAGTGTCCGTTGCAAAGTGCTTCCACGAGGCCTCGGACCGTTTTAATTGATAAACGATCACGATTGAGAATGGTGAAAACGTGTATATATATATACATATATATATACATGTATATGTTGTTTTCAGGTAGATGTTACTGTCGATTTCCTTCGAACCAGATGGACGATCTTATTCACGTGTGCTCCCAATCTTAAGGGATTTTAAAAAGAATTGGATCTCTTTTACACGATCATAGCGTGGAAAGTAAAAATTTGTTTGAAGATTATCCTTAGAATCCTTAGAATTGGAGTTTGTATTTGTAAAAATTTGATGATCGATATCTTCGAAGCGTTAAAATTTCAGCGGAAATGGGAGCAAATGGTTTTCGCGAAAAACCTGTGAAAAATTTCCGTCGCACGGTGTAGATATTTAATCGGCGTTGTCACGTTAATTCGATCACCTTTAATCGAATTCCTCGGATGCCTGTCTGGCTGATCGGCCAGCAGTAGTGCTTTGATCGAATATAAAATTTCCTCCGGCAAATACAGAGCTTTTTCAATCACTGGCCACGGGCGGGACCCGGCCGGCGTCGATCCGTCATACGATACGCGGCGGCCCGCTTCCGTCGAATTCTCTAACAAACTTTGTCAATTACGCCCGACTGTAAACTGTCAGTCGCGTGTACCCATCTTAATTGAACGGCCACGGCCGGCCAACCGCGGATAAATTTATGCCGTAAATAACGGCAGGCCGGTAAAATCCGAATGGTGTATTACGCGGGTCGCAATAATTTATTTTTTTTCCCGTAAATTTTCTTTTTTCGTTCGTTTCCCGGCGCTCGAAAGTGCTGCCCCGATTTGAGATCTGATTACGTATTTTCGAGAAAAAATTCTTTACATCTTGTTGATCTTCTATCGGATCACGTTTCATAAAATTTGTAATTGAGATTCGTGTAAGATTATTTATAATTATTATATTGTATTGGCGTTGAATTGCTCTTGCTCTTGTGTTGAAATTTTTCCTTTTTTTGATATGTGCAATATGAATCTCGTTTGCAGAATAAATAAATGTCTCACCGAAAGAAAAAGAAGTATAATTATAATTGTAGTTCAGCAGTTTGTCGAAGATCTTGTTAATTGATATACTTTTAATTTTAATCGAAAGTATACAAAATAATCGTAGATATTGAAATTATGAAAGATCAAGTAAAATATCGTTTCAGGCGAATGCATTGTTTCGATGAAACGAAACGGTTTGATGGGTTCGATCGAGGAAAATCGAACTCATCTATCAACGGTTAACAAAAATCCTATCCCAGTATTCCCAGCAGTGAAATAAAATTATCGGCGAGCGGTACAAAAATTGAAACATGGTTCCAATTTGCCCGCCATAGTACCGTCGAGTATAGTTCATTTTAACGACTCGAACGTTCTCGCCCTGTTCAAAATTCATCGGATCCAATCAACACGTTACAATCGAATGGAATTCCCTACGAAATTAAAATCTATTCTGAATTTGAATTCTGTCTCCTTGTATTTGTTAAACAAATTTCCTTTAATTAATTCCTTATATTATTTGTTTCTAATTCTTTCTTAATTATAAATTTTTGTCAAAAATCAATTTTCCCTTGTTTTACAGATTACGAAGAAAATTCTTTTTATCTGTAAACAGGAAACGAAACGTAAAATATATCAAATTTCAATAACAACTGATCATTAATGACAAATAATTGTTCTAATGTTATACAAACTCATTCGAAGATCATCTGAAAAATAAAATCGTAATCCATATTTAAATTTATTTTGTCGTCGAGAAAAAAAAACACGAATGATCTCGAGAAAAGAAAGAAACATTATCTTCTTTAAAAAAGAAAAAAAATCTTTTCCAATCTATTTCTCTATCCCGAACCTTTGCCTTAAAATCTTATCTTTAAAAACACCACATCAATTCGAAAACAGACTATAAAATTATTAAAATAATTAAACCAAAGGATTAACCCTCTATCCTCTCTCACTCTCTTCACACCATAAAACAGACGATCTCAATCTTTTCCTCCACCATTTTCCCTCCTCATTCCCATCGTCATACCATGCTCGCTCCTTAATTTCCCCGAAGGGAATCGAACTTTTTCAACCCTCCCTCCCCCTCAAGAGACACGCGCAGGTCGACGAAACGGCAACAATGGCGGCTGCTCGAGATTTCACTCGGTAGAAATCGTATCAATCGTTCGTCGAGTGCCACGATCATTCCGCGTTACCTGCTCCACGCTAGATCCGCGTTCCTTCTATTGTCGCAGAGGGATGGAGGGGGAGGGAGGTGCACAATGGACACCCATCGATACGTCATCGATACCTGTGGAGCCTGTGTCGTATTCACCTATTCCCGTGCTCGGTGCATCGTTTACGCGCCTCTGTATTTCTATAGCGGTCTCGAAGG
>NW_006263644.1:698259-699096 GCF_000469605.1 Apis dorsata | reverse complement strand
GAGAGAGAGAGAGAGAGAGAGAGAGAGAATGGAATCGGGGTGACATCGATCCCTGTTAACCACTTATTCGCATTATTGTTGTCGGACGGTTTTCGTATTGGGTATTTTAGGGGATGCGCGTGAATGGGGGCATTATGGCGATTAATGCGTTTGCTTGTGACGTGGTAAATCGTAGACGATGCTTTGGATGTGGAAAATAGAGAGATTGATGGATAGATGCGCTTAACCCTTTGCAGTTGGATTCTGTATCGTACGTAATGTAAATCGTATGTATTTCTTTGTAGACGGGGAGTTGAGAAATTTTTTTGGGCGCAGAGAATAAAGAAATCGATGGATAAATGTATTTTTGTTTCTCTTCTTTTTTTAGTAATTAACGCGTTTGCTTATGGCAAATTGTGTGGTAGACTTAACCCTTTGCAATTGGATTTTCTAATAATTAATAAAAAGTTCGCTTGTGATGTAAATTATACATTTTTCTTATTTTATTATTATTATTATTATTTATGAAGTGTATTTTAGGTTTTTTATTTTTAGCAATTAATGCGTTTGCTTGTATTGATGAATAAATACGTTCAGCCATTTGCATTTGAATTTTTCGCCAATTAATTTCACAAGAACTATTCACTATTTCACTATTTTATTTATCTATCCAAAAATCTTATTCATCAATAATTGAGTAACATCGAACGAAAATCACGTCACTCCAATTCAAATCGTAATTCCTTTCTTCGCTTTTGTATTACTTTAATTTATGAAAATGGGCAGAATCGATCCATCCCTTTACCAGGAATAAATATTTCACATCCCTTGCAATTACATTACTGAAACGGATTGGGC
>NW_006263644.1:692982-698055 GCF_000469605.1 Apis dorsata | reverse complement strand
ATCAAAAAAAAAAAAAAAAAAGAAGAAAAGAAAAGAAAAAGAAAAATGCGATTTCCTATTGCGAGAAACATCCATTAAATCTGGCCCATTGTATCAAACAGTGTGTCGTCCCCGTTTATACCACACGCAAACAAGTACGAAGTGGCCGCAAACATCCCCCCTGTGCTTCGAGCAGGTAGTGTCTCGATAGAGGTCGAGGAATGAATGGAGGATGGGAAAGAGAGGTGAGACCGATACATAGGACCCTTCCTAATCGATTAATATCGATGCAATAAACGTCAGTGAAATGGGGTGGGATTTGCGATTGAGCGAAGAAAAATATACATCTTTTTTATTTGAAAACAAATAACACTGCTATAACGTTATCTATAAGTTTCTTATTGTTGAAGATGGAGATTGATTAGATGGATTTTATAAAAATGAGTGAGTTTGAAACGTAATAATAAAAAATTATTATTTTATTTTCAGGAAACAGGAAAAAGCAGGATTCATTTTTATAAAATGATTTTTCCACGATAATTTTTATACTCGGATTAAATTAAACTCTTGTTCCCTATTTTTTTCTTTTTTTACCTCCCAAGTTACTATCTCTGTGTAAAATATAATTTAAAAACTTAGAGAAAAAAGATCTTATTTTGCATAATAATGGGGAGATAGGATTGCCGCATTCGTCATAATAATACGAACGATCGAAACGTTTAGGGAACGGGGGAGGGGCGCTTTTATCGTGAATTAATACCGTGGCAATAGTCCGCTTGAAACGTAAGGGTTCAATATCTTTATTGTCAGCTCGAAAGCTTCTCGAGCGGATGTATTAAGCGAGACTCTACGGAATGAAGTACGATAAAAGAGGCATAAAAAGGCGAAGGACATGGAAGCCTTGATACATTTGAGAGGCATTAAAACGTTCCACGCTACCTTCGCCATATAATGTATCCTTAAACGCGTCCGGATAAAATAGATTTTTGCGTTACGCATTATATTGAATTCTTGTGTATCGCCGATGATTGATGCTCGATCTCTTTCGCTAATATTTTTTAGGAATATAAATGGAAAATATTTCACTTTCATCATTTTTGATAATATTGTTATGGTCCTTTATCAACATTGTCCAGAAAATAATGCTCATTTTTAATCTTAGATAATAGCCTTTTACGAGATATTTTGTAAGAAATGGATGAAAAATATTTTATCGTATTTTCTAGAAAATGAATGGAAAATCTTTCATTGATACCATTCTTTTAATCGTTTTGATATATTCTTGGAATTTTATTTAAAAGTGAAGAATAATGGTGGAAATTGTAATTCTTTCTTAATAATACAATTGAATCTTTATAATTCTGTAAAGATAATGAAATCTTCCGTAAGATTCTATAAATCAAACTTTTATCATCATTGTTTTTACAATTTAACTTGTAAATGTATCTCGCAATTTTTCAATAACAATCTGTATCCTTTTTCAATTGAAATTAGAATTTAAAAAAATACTTGAAAGCAAGAAAGAAAGAAATTTTCAAATCAATCTTCGTTCATTAAACTTCGATAAGATAAAATTTCCATAACTCAAATATTGCAATTCTTCCTTGAAAATTTCAATCATCGAGATTTGTTTATAAACTCGAAATACCTGATAGATTAATTTTCATAAATATATTTGTTTAATATTTCCAACCTGAGAGTGAGTGATTAAATAACTCTTCCTTTGCACGTGCATCTTACTTACATTTTATCTATCTCCATTCATTTAATATTCGAATATTTCATAATCATTACTTAGTAACAGAGTTGTAATCAGAGAGAAGTATTCGAACAAAAAACTTGAGAAATCATCTTCCTGCTTCTTAATAATCCACACGCTACTATGATTCTTTCTCACACTATCCTTCCTTTTAAGTTATCCCCTTAAAAAAAAAAATACTGCTCGTGCACAATTTTTTTTTTTTTTTCCATCACATCTCTCCTCGAATCGCTCGTGCTCATCTAGAAAACAAAAAGATAAAGAAAAATCCACTAGCACGGATTATAGAACCATTTCCAGCTGACTTATTATCGGTGCGAAAGAAAATTGCTTTTACTTACCTTACTTATCTTCACAAATTATATTTAATCTGCAATTACGAGGATATCCTCGTGTACAAACTCGGATAAGAAATCCACTCTCACGATCTAACGTTACACTTGTGGAAAACAAATTTTTATATCATCCCCTCTTTCTCTTTTGTTATCGCTATATAATATTTCTTTCTTTGCTTCGAAATTTTTTTTCCTCTCTTTTCTATATAAAAATTTTCAAGAAAGATTTCACAATTTTTCTTCAACTCTTCCCTGTAAAAAATAATAACCTTATAAAAAAAATTATATATTTTCAAGAATAAGAAAAATAAACGAAATGAAAACAAAAGCTTCATCGATTAATATAGCCAAAAAAAAAAAAAAAAAAACAAAATTAAAGAGACGTGGTCGGATGATAAACCAATATCGCATGGGTGTTGAACAAGGAGATGAAGAAAAAAAAAAAGGAAAGAAGAAAGTTGTTGCCGTGATACGTTCGGGCAAGTTGACACGCGCATCCGCCTCTTCTGCACGAGCAGGATCACGGCCGTTTTGTCACACCGGTTAAATTATAGACATGAACTTCAGAAAATGATGGCCTCTCCTCCTGCGAAGTTTGCACACGGGCTTGCACACTCGCCGTCTTGATGGCCCTGCGAGCCGTTATTCAACCGTATTATACGCGCGGTTAAATACCTCCCTTCGACTCGTGTTCCTCGAATAACGATTGTTAATTAACGTAATATCGCGCTTGACAGTTTGCTGGATATTAATGCTCCTCTCGGAAACGTAGTATGCGCGCGGCATTCGAGATGCGTGCTGTCTAAGCTGATAAGGGAGTGCTTTGTTGTTCGAACGAGAGAGTTTCGTATCGTACATAGTTTATACGATATATTTTTCTAATATTCTTTCCCAATTCTAATTCTGGGCAATTTCATTCGTTGAAATTAATTATCCGTAAAATGATATAATTAATAAAATGGATGAAAAATAGTAATTTGAATTATTATTGACTTAATTTTTGAGATATTAAAAAATATTAGATCGTTTGGAATGGAAATTATAGTCTTTAAGAAAGAATAAGTTAAATATTCCATTTATTATAACATTCAAAACAACTCTTTATTCGAGATAATTCATATTCGTACGCTCACACATATTTTATTCAATAGAAATATTTAGTGGAAGTTATCTCTCGTCAGGTCGGAAGGAAAGTGAAAAGTGAGAATGGATTTCTTTTCGTTCGTTCAAATTGACAAGGGGGAAAAGGCACGTCGAGCATAAGTATTCAAACTGAAGTCAGGTAAGACTTAAAGCGTAAGAATAGTGAAGAACCTTTTTAACTTGAATGGGCTCTATTATATCTATTGTGGAGGGGCTCGAAAGTACCGATGAGGTGGTGCTTCTCGATGGATTCTCGATCAGACGTCGAGAGTTTCATTTCAACACTCGAACCTCGGGCGTAGGATCGATTCGAAACAATCGTTTCTTCAAACATCTTACAACCGATTTGCGGAATAATACCCGCCAGGCTTTGGCTTCTCTGATACTTGTATCCATTCTATACTGGGTGTTCGCTTCATCATTTTGTCCTTCCTTTAATTATTAAAATTGTCTAAAACATAGATCGCATAGAATCCATCAAGAAAGGATCGATCAGATGACCTTTAATCGAAAAAGATTTATTTGTTGATATATTTATTTATCTTATTACTAAATTATTAATAATAGTTTGATCATTCAAAATATTTCTTCACCATTCAGTATTTCGAGAAATCTAAAGTTTCATCGCTTTCTTCGTATCACCTTTATTAGGATATATTCAAATTAGATTATTTTTCAAGATCTTCACAAATAATTGAAGTATTATATCTAAAAGATTTCGACAATATTTCCTAATACACGATTTGTGAAAAATATATCACATTTAAAATTTATTATTAAATGATGACAGATTTAAGAGAACACCCGGTACATTGACGTAGACATATCTAGCCACACAGAAACCGTTCTCGATATCAGTCGCATTGTCAGTCGGAATGGACGAAGCATTCGAGGACCTCTTCATCCCCCACCCCTGATCCACCGCCCATGATCCTTTCCCCAAGTGGAGAACCGTCTTTTCTTTTCCCTCGTCCCATCCATTTCTCTTCTGGCCACCTGCACGCCAGTCACTCCACATCCTGGCCCATTAATCCACCCTATTAAAGGGACCAAATATCGGTCAGTTTCACAGAGAGCGACAAGAGGGGGGAATCCGTTTATCCGAACGACCGATTTTCTCCAAACTTTCTGAGCGCCCTCTTTCTCCAATCTTTGAGATTTTCTCTCGTTGTTGAGAAAAATCTTTGAGGATTCTATATTTCTTTTTTCTTACGTTAATTCAAGTCGATGGGGATTAGCTTTTGGGGATGGATCATGAATGCGTCCATGGAAGGATTATTCTTTGCTTTGTAGACGAAAAAAGATTTCTTTTTGTGTTGTTGTGCGCTCTTGAAGTTAGTTGAAGCTGATCAGATTAAATGGATTTTTAATTTTAATTTTTGTAATATCGTGTGAATTGTAATGCTTTACGTATGAGTGAAAGATATACTTGTAATATAGGGTTTGTGTTTCTTTTTTTCTTTTTTTTTGATGGTTTTGATGCCTCGAAAGTTGTTCTTGAGGTTAAAATTGAGGTTGGGCTTTCGTATGAAAAGAGGATATACTTGTAATAATGTGATATAGCTCCGTTTTTTTTTCTCTGGGTAATTTTTATATACCACAAACGTGTTCTCGAGATAATGAATTTTTATAACATTTTATGCACTTTAACTTTTACGAGCGTTCCAACTGTATCAATTTCACAAACTCTGTAATTATAATTAAAACAATTTCTAAATTTACCTGTGAAATCATGAAATCAAAAATCCATCACGGACGCAAGAGGAGAGAATCCGATTTTTCAAAGAAATTATTTTATTAATTCAAATGCCAATTAGAATTTTATAAATCCTACATTTTGATCTTGAATTCCAATAG
>NW_006263644.1:691524-692801 GCF_000469605.1 Apis dorsata | reverse complement strand
AAAAAAAAAAAAAAAAAGGGAAAAAGAAAAGGAATTTTTAATTCGATATCGATGAGACTTCGTCTTTCCGAGAACAACGAGTTGGGGGCCCAGTTTGGCGCCGGTTTAGTCCAGGACGGTCAGCCGGCCGGTTTTTAACCCGTTTGGCCAGTTTTCATGACATTAGTCTGTTACCGGTTTCGTAATATATGCCGCCCCTTCCCATCGGAGTTCCGTATACGATGATAATGTTTAACAGATCATGGTTAAAGAAAAAGATAAAGAGAGAAAGAGAGAGAGAGGGAGGGGGGAAAAAGGAGAGAACATACTGATAAGAGAGAGAGAGAAAAAAAAAGAAAAGAAGAGAAAGATTGGAAGAGGAAGAGCCGACAATTTTACATCGTGAAGAAAGTACACGGTGTCGTTGGGATTATCTTCAATCTCTCGACCAATATCTTCGACTAGAGGAGGATCTACTTGAATATACGATCCTTCGATGGTGTAACTATTCTTAGTACGCCGTATTTCGTTCGTAGATTCCCTCTGTTCAAAACGAAGTTTCCATTTGCAATGGCTTCGTTCGTTTACAGTTCCATTCCCCGAGATTTCATTTCAGATCTCTTCTTCTCGCCATACTTCCATTTGCAATAATTTCGCCTTATCTCGTTGGATATACTCGTTTTTATTTGCTCTCTAATTGTTTGGTTAATGGCCGTTCCCTTTTCCAAACTTTGAAATTATGGTGTGCTTTTGATTTAATTCTAATCGATGACCTATTCGATTATGAACAGTGTGGTCAAAGTAATTTTCATTTCTTTTTTTTCTTTTCTTGTTATTTTTTATATATCCATTTATAAAAAATGGAAATTAATTCTATTACTGAGAAATGGAGATGCGAAAAATAGGAAACGTGTATCTATAAAGAAAAATATATTTATATTAATAGTAAATTCTAAAATCTTTTCGAATAGATAATAAATAAATGATAAAAAAAAATGATTTTCAATATGTTGAAAATTAAAATTTTTCAAAATTTTCCTTCTTAATTCACAATAAATTTTGTATAATGTTATAGCAGCATTACAATTTTAATTTACATTAGATATAATATATAATATAAATGGTCGTTCAAATGATACTAGTGCAGATCATATGCGACTACCATGACAGATAACGCGCAGACGAAGAAAAAAGGAAGAAAAGGTGCTATAGTCACGCAATTTACATCTCTTCAATTTGTCAAGAACGATCTCTGTATCTCGATACTACTTCATTTACGATCACTTGATTCATGGTCG
>NW_006263644.1:689706-691268 GCF_000469605.1 Apis dorsata | reverse complement strand
TTTTTTTTTTTTTTTTTTTTTTACAATTCGTTTCATTTATCAGAATTTCGTTTTCGATCGTTTTGCACCTCGCAAACGACACGAGCTGCTCTCTAGTCGATGCGATTCTACGTGTAGTTGTTAATAATCACGTTGCCTCTAATTCTTCTTCACTTAATTCATTCTATACTTCTACGTCTTTATGCTTCGGATTACTTCATCCGTGACGAATGAATATTCACGGATGGTGAATATTTATCAATTATGTTCGTTTTATTTCCAATGGGTTCAATTCAGATTATTCGAGTTGCAATTTCGATTCTTTATCTCATCAAACGTTTCATCCTGCTATAATTAAATGTAAGGAATGCATATTTCTATCTTTGTGATATCATTTTCATCGATCCCTATTGCAACAATATTAATAGACGCATTATACTAATTCTACCGCGTTAAAGACTTTCGTTCTTATCTATTTTATTACAGTTCTATACCGATAATTTCGTGTATATTTAATTATTACAGAACTTTGTATTGAAATATTCGTTTAACTTATCGTAATTTCTTGTAATGAAAATTTTAATTATTAGATTTTAATTATTGTACATTGAAAACTGGTTTATCGTGATGCAAATTCAATTATTAGTAATTAGTATTAATAATTTACAGTAAATATTATCTCTACAAAAAATAGTTTAAATTATGTGTCTTCAAAGCTCGTTTTCAATTTTTATTTTTAATTTCTCTAATTGTTTAGTTCGAATTTGTAACGTGATTACAAATTATATGCAAATTTATTCATATTTTACACGTTTAATATAATATTACAGCAATAAATAATAGCATAATAAACAACAATAAATAAATGTTAAAAAAATTAAATATTCAAATAAAATTACATAATTTTCACAATAATTTTACATTAATTTTATACGTTTCATTTCGATATTATATTTTTAATAATTTACATTACCATATTGCTTACGATTCTTTTTAATTCCTCTATTAATCATCGTCACGTTTGGGCATCTGTTGGCCCAAAAATCGTAAGATAAAGAGGTCCATTTGCTGCTACCTGTGTACGCAAAATTACAGACCAGTCATTCCAACTCTTTCAATAATATACTCGGCTCAAGCCACCGATATTTATCGAATGTCTTCTCTCGTGCTTGTTAATTCTTCCACTCGAGGAAGATTAATCATCGGGGAGGGGGAGAGCGAGTCAAACGCGTTAATACCAAACCTCGAACGACACGGGCCGTGGATTCTATTAAAATTCTTTTAGATGCGCCGAATCGGCCGATCTAATTACCCAGCTCCGATCGAATCGCGCTTAATTAAGAGATTCCACTCTGAATCGAGCACCGAAACGGAAGAGACTCTTTAATTTCACCGCGGCCTCGCGTCTTTCGCGTTTATCAAGCACGATATTGCCCTCGTTATTCCATCGTTATCGCGATCCGACGACACGGTTTATCTTTTTATCGCTTCACTTTGTTTTGCATTGCATCCATTTCACATGATAATTTCTCGACTAATACTTAAAACTTTCTAGCTTTTAATTTTTCTACACGTTTTACGTT
>NW_006263644.1:687367-689276 GCF_000469605.1 Apis dorsata | reverse complement strand
TTTTTTTTTTTTTTTTTTTTTTTTTGATTTTATTTGCGATTTTTCTTTATAATTATGAGGGAAGTTTAAGAAATTCATTCTTAATGGGATCATTTTTGAATTTTTAAAGGTTGAAATGTAACCTTATTTTAATTAAAATTTAAAGGAATATTTGCTATATATATATAGTACGATAAATTTTAATTGCTGTTATTTAGCTAATTGGAAGATTTCTGCCGATCTATATGACAAGATATTTAACATGTTACTCGTTTCTCCTCGTAGCTGATTAACGGTACCGTGAATCGCGTGATCGGAAGTCGTCTTTCAATTCTCTTTACACAGGATGCGAGATATATTGTCATTGAAATTTAATTGACAGTTGTTCGTGGATGCATCACGCTACAATTCAACTATTCTCTCGCAATTAAAACCATGCATTCTCACCGATCGTCGAAATCTTATCGATCCTTACGAACCTTTGATAATTTTCATCTCGAAATTTCCCGAATATCTTCGAATAACTCGAATAAATTTCTCTCTTGATTAAAAAAAAAAAAAAAAAGAAAAACTCAACTCGAACACCAATCTAATCTAATCTAAACAATTATCGAAACAACTCTCGAATCATTTTCTTAATCCCATCGATTAATCCAATCAAATCAATTTCCATTCGTTTCCTTTTTCTTTTGTCAAAAATTAATTAATTATATCTCGATCAAAAAGAGAGAGAGAGAGAGAGATCGATGCTCGTTTAAAACAATTTGAAACAAGTTTCAATTTTAAAAACCCCCTCTCCCATCCGGCTCTCCTCTCGTTTCGTTGGGTTGAGCGACGACCGGACGGCCGGACGGCCACCGGAAGTCGGTATCGAGTCGCTGATGGCCGCAATCAGCCGAAAGCTTACTAGCACCGGGGGCCCGGTGATAATTAAATTGATCACGTGATTGCAGCCAGCAAAAGGGGTTGTGGACACCGGTTTTCTCGATCGTTGTAAATCCACTCGGGTCGAGTAGGCAAATACGCTTCCTCTTCTCTCCCTCCCCTCTCCTCCCTCTTTATTTTCACGTCTGAAGCGTGTACCGTTTTAAATAGAGCGCAACCGCGAGGATTATCGATGCGCTTTATTTTTCACGAAGAATCGCGCGATTCGCCAAGGTGGAACGGCTGATTAAGAGGGAATGATTCTCTCGTTTTGCGCGCTCGTTTTGTTTGCAACGTGACGGCAATTTCCTTCGCGAGATGGCGTTGCTCCTCGATTTAGACGTTTTTTTTTTTTTTCCTTTTTCTTTTTTTAAACGGATGTTTAAATTCTATTCTTCTCGTCTGCTCGCTTCGAATGCATAGAACGGTGCGATTAGTCATAATATGAGAGAATGGAATAAAACTTGGTGGAACAAAATTAAATGGTTCTAAGGAATGATTTGTATGATTCGTATACGCATGTGTGTATATGTTTGTGTGTAGTTGATGAGGAAATGGAGATATTTCAAAGATCGCAAAATCATTTTTATCTTCTTTCGATCGAGTTGTATATTTTTTTTTTTTTTTCATTCATTTCTATTTTTATTTTATTCTCTGTAAAAATGTATTGGTATATTTATGCAGAGATTAATATTTTTGACTTTGACTCTTTCAATCCGTGGAAATTGTATGTTTATTATCTATTAACTTTTTCCTAATACGTTGAGGAACAGTTTCCATATTTCGTGACTTGCAAAACTCGTAAAGGTTTGGATGATATATAGATATATTCGTTGCGCGATAAATTAATTTTAATTTTTATCCCTTGTCTGAAATAGAACTAGAATGAAACTAGAATTTTTACCGTGTAATAATTGGATATTTCTTATTAAAAGAGATTATCTTGTGGTAAAACATTTTATTTCAAAGCAGCTGCAGTTTTTCTTCCTTAAGACCAATTAAGATA
>NW_006263644.1:674124-687130 GCF_000469605.1 Apis dorsata | reverse complement strand
CTTTTCAAAAAAAAAAAAAAAAAAAATGTCTTTTCAAATATATGAAACGATCGGTTCAATTATGAAGTATGATGTCATCGATGAAAATTCCTCAAACCTTCCAAAAAAAAAAAAGTCGTAATAAAATTTAATTACCTTACCCAATCTCAGATAATCACACTTAAAAAACACACACACACACACACACGCACACAAATAGGAAAGAAAATACTCTTACCTTTTCTCTCAACGTTATCAATGAAAATTCCTCGATCGAAGGGAATTCGAAGGAAACTTTGATGACCTTTCCCCCCCATCACCGTTCATCCACAGAATGTAACCGCGAGAGGGAGCGTTTCGTATGGGCGTGGGACCTCTTCGTGGTTCGTGGCGAGGTCGTTAATTATGGAACGCCATGGGTTACGTTTCAATGGATGATTGATGAACGCCCGCCGATCCTCATCTAACCTCCTCCCAAGGAGTAAGTAACAAGAGAGAAAGAGAGAGAAAAAGAAAGAGAGAGAGAGAGAGAGAGAGGGTTTGAAAAGAACACAGAGCGAAACGGAAAGGGATGGAGGGAGAGAAAGAGGATCCAGCCCGAGGTACCACTCTGGAAACAGGTTTCTGATTGTTCAGAGAAGCCCGGCATCCTCGATTTCACCGCTCCCGGAACACGATCACGACGTAGAAGTGGTGGCTACTCTTCCGAGCTGTTACTAGTTACCTGCTCGGTTGTTCCTTGTCGATTTGACGAAGTGTTACGGTTTAATCGATTTACAATCCGCATGTGAAAACGATCCCCGCATGCGTGTTTGTGAAGTGCTTGTCGGATTTTATCTCGGACTCGGTTTAAGTGATGTCGCTCGCTTCCTGTCCATTATTAAATGGATCGCCGCTCTTCTTTCGAAATTCGTTATTTCTTTTCTTATTATTATTTTTAAATGGCGATAGAATTCTGATGATTCGTAATGTAGTCTATGAAATAAATACGCATGCAAAATTTATTTGACTGACATTTGATGAATATATCTTTTAATTGAGATATTTGAGATATGGATAAAAATGAAACAATTTAGCAGAGATATCAATTTTTTGGAAGATATATACATCTTGCGAATGAATTTTAATTTTCTTTAGAGTAAATGTGTAAAGAAGAGTGATCCAATTAATTAATATAAGAGGAATTATTTGAGCAATATACTTACAATATACGTATGTACATCATGTACATTTTTGAAATATTGAAATATTCTTTTTTTTAAAATTAATTAAAAAGCAAAATGGACGAATAATTTTCTTCCGTTGATTGTACAAATCACGATAATCCTTCCAAGAAATTTTTACGAAAGGAAATATCAAGGAATATCGATACATCTTTGTGTACATCGAACGAAAGAATTCTTCGATAATAACGATCATAATGATGATGATGATGATGATGATGATGATGATGATAATGATGATAGTGGCGATCGGTAATAATATCGATGGTGTCGGTGATGTGACGAAGATATCGATCGCAAATAAAACGTCGAATCATTTTACCGCTTTATTCCGACGAACTTATTTTGATGGCCGGTTATTAGAACCGATTAAAAGTCAATTACCGGTGGCGTATTGGTGTCGATTTCGTGGTCCATCGATATTTTAAAAAAAAAAGAAAAAAAAGAGAGAGAGAGAGAAAAAAAGAGGACCAACACTCTTGTATCCTGTTAACCTTTCGAAAATTGGTTTTCGATCGAAAAACCGATCGGAGGAAATCGGTGTAATTTTTTGCGAAAAATATTGTCGATCGATGCCGGTTGGGCCGAAAATAATATCGTGGAATTATTTCGAAACTGGGTGTGCAACAATTTAACGAGATTCGAAATGTTGTTCGAGATAATTTTTGTACGCGAGAATTTTTAAATATTGGCATTGTTTTTCATATTGATCCACGAGAATTGAATTTCTGAGTTGTTTCTATGAAAACTGATTGGATATTTTGTAAAACATTTTACGCTAATTCTTGTTACGACAAATTGTAAAATTCACTAGCGAGAAAAGGATCTTTGTATAACCTTTTTCAATTACCGCGAATAGATATATTTCAAAAAATTCTTTAAAACTGCAGATCGATAAATCCAATCCCGCGTGTAATAAAAACATCTTCGATTAATGAAAAACCACTTAATTTCCGATCAATTCTATTATTCATCGTTAACGAAAGAATTAATTATTTTCTTGAAGATAATTTACTGCCAAAAATAAACAAACTTTAATCCATCTAACTCAACACTAACTATAACAGAAAAAAATTTTCCTTTTGATTCTCTTACAATTCTATCCTCCACAAATTTTTGCAAATGGATCTGATTCCCCTGCTACAACCTTCCCAATCGTTCTCCCGACAGTTTCTGATCGCACAGCTCAAAAATCCAAAAATTGGCGGGGATACGGAACGAAGGGATCACGCGGGGCCACGAGAAATGTCGTCGCCCGTACGTGTCGGCACGTACGCCCCGATCACCTCCAAGATAACGCCGGTGCTTTTCTTGCCCGTCCGTGGGATCGTGCAAAACTTGCACGTGTGCCGCCGACCAACACCGCCGACGAAACGGAACACCGCGCGGAACAAGAAAGCGGGGGACGCGAGAAAAGCATCCGAATGAATTACAGAGGACGTGACGTGTTCTTGGAGGAACAGCAGACGCGCGATCTCTCTGATCTCTGCTGACGTTTCCACTCGGGGCTTGGATGGACTAGGATCGATCGAGAATTTGAAGATGAAGAGGGAGAAAGAAAAATCGTTGAAATATGTGCGTTTCTCGATACAAATTGCCAAATATTATCGATTATGGATTTTTTTTTTATCTCATTTCGATTGGAATGATGGACGAGGAATGATAATAAATAGATCGGATCTATAATCGAATCTTTTTTGAGAAAAGGAATGGAATGAAAAATTTGGAAGATTATTTGTGAAAGAATTTATTTTATTTCGATTGAACGGAAAGTTTAATAACGGATTATTTTGCATCGATGATAAAAGGATTTTTTGAAGAATTTGGAGATCGTGGAAAGGGAAAATGTGTTCGATTATTGTTGACTACTTTCAGATCAGAGATCTACTTTTTTAAGAATTGTCAAAGGAATGGGAAAATATTTGTATCGATGAAAAGACTTGACGAAATGGTGGAAGATGAAAAATTTATTCCATTTCGATCGAAATTTCGATGATCTCGATTTGAATTTTTCCGAAAATTCAATTGAACTCAAAGCTACTATTTCCACGTATTAAGGTATGAAACAAGCAACGGTGGAGTTCCCGTGATCATAATTTCTAAGTTACAAGTGCATGAATTATGCATCGGGCGGAATTTGCAGGAAGATGATTTATCGCAGAGATAACTCCATTAACTCATCGAGCAATGGAGCGTGACGAAAATGGTATAAGCGTACGATATTAATTCCTGCGTGATATTAATTAAACATTTGTTCGTCGAAAATAGAATGTTCCACGTTCTACATTTCGGGCAACAGGTAAAATTAGAGATAAAATGTGAATCAAAATTACAAAAACTTACTACTCCGACAGAAATCTTATTTCAATATGAAAATCGTGGCAGGAAAAACTTGAAACTCTTTAAATAGAAACATGAACCTTCATATATCATCGAATTTTTCTACCAAATTCAATCAGATCGATAAAAAAGCGAACAAAGTAATAAGATTTTTCCATCTACATCTGTCTACATCTCCTTTTTAAGAACGGAGCGCAAAGTATCTCCAAGATCCAGTTAATCAAGCTAGGCAAATTCTCAAATTCTCAAACTCGACAAAAGCCGAACTTTCAAGTCCATCCCGCGCCATTGAAGATGGCGACATTCTTTCCTCCCCCTCCTCCTCCTCCTCACCCCCTAAACGAGTCGAGTTCGAGCTTCTATTTCACGGGGCAACGTCCAGTCGGCGCGTCCTCGACAAAAGCGAATTAATGAAAGCGGTGCGCATCCACGGGCCGATTCAACGCCGATGGACTTAACAATGGGAAGAATCCGGCGTTGAACGCGGAAGTCCATTAATTACACGATGAAAACCGCGTGATTATTGTTGCATCGGCGATAGCGTTTTTTTTAACAGGCAAGATTACTCTTTACCGAATTTAAATGATACTCTACGATTCCTGTAAAATTAATTAAACGAGCTTGCATCTTCTAGAAGCATGTCGAGTTTCGACAAATTTCTATTTTTAATCTATTCTAGATTTTTCTGGTAAGATGTAATAAAAGAGGATGGAAGAATATTGTAACATTTAGAGAGTCCTCGTTTCTTTTAAAAGACATTTTCAAATTCATATTAAAAAAAGAAATTGCCGATTATTGCTTTCAAATATACGAGAATAACTTTCAACTTTGATTAGCTTAATAATCGAGAAAAATTTCCTGATCAGCGAAAGATGTCGAGATCGATCAAAGATTGGAAATCTTGTCGGATAGAAACTATTTTCGTTTTGCTACGGTTTCGTTGCTCCCGCGTACAAGCGGGAACACGAGGGATTCCTGTCCCTCGAAACGTTTCGCCAAAGGGCTATGGCGCGGGCTAAAATACTCGTGCGAAGTTTCTAAGAAGCTCGAAATCCGATCAGAAGCGGTGCAACGGACAAGAAACGAGGCCTGTGGTCGATGATCACTCCTCCCTCCCATGGAATTCGATCTCTCGATCGAGGATTTTCGTGAACCCAACAACCCCTTACAGCGATCTCTCCCTCCCTCTCCCTCGATCGATCGCCGATTCCTTCGTCCCTCTCCTTTTTTTGTCCCTTCCACTCCCCTCGCTCTCCTCCTGTTTCATAGGTATCCGTCGTTTAAACGACACCTCCTCTCACTCGTTGTCGTGCTTCTTCCTCTTCCTCCTCTTCTTTTTCTTTCTCTTCTTCTTCCCTTCCCTCCATTTCTTCCTTACGATTCGAGGTTCGATGTTCGCGCTTCTTTGCCGTGTCTCGATATTCGAACCTGGCTCGTCACCTTCTGTATTTCTTCCTTTTTCTTCTCCCCTCCCCCGATTGACAATACGGTTACCCGTTTTTTTCCCCTCCACTCCGCCATCTTCCTCGTAAATACGACTCGGGCGGGAACTCGGGTAAGATGTTTGAAACGGCAATTTTTATTTTTTCGCTGCCTTGTTTGTTGTTCCGTTTGTCCGCAGATTGGTATCTTTCATTGCGATTCGAACACGTTGAAAAATATTCGATACGAAAATATTTTGAATGGATATCACTCGTCGCTTTTCTTTTTAATAATAAAACAGTATCTACGATCAGATTTATTCCTCTTAATCTGTTGGTTAATTATTTTCTCCAAAAATTTGACAACAACAATAAAACACTCGTTATTTCTTTCCATTTCATGATCTGCTGATTCCGTAATCAAGCGAAACAATTTCTAACAATTTCTAAACCGAGGGGAATTTTCAAGCAGCGGAAAGAACGTTCACCCTTTCGCTTTCCATCCTCGATCTTTTTTTTTTTTTTTTTTTTTCCCTCCCCCCAAGGTCGTCGTTTTTCTTTTCCCGTCCGTCCATCCATCCGTTTCGGAGCACCGAGTCTAAACCGTCGGCCGTGCAAATGGCAGAAACGTGGGCAGCCGGCTCTCGGCCTCTCTCGGGCCCGTTGCTTCACGTGCACTCTATTACTCAACGTCGCCGTCGTAATTAGCATAATAATATCTGTAACTCGCGGTTGCAGCGCTAACTAATTACCGGTATATTAATCAAGGTATTCGAAGCTGGAGCCAGGCCAATCCCGCCTATCCGAGATGTCAATCCAATTTATCTGCGCTGCATTAGAATGTCAACCGCGAGGCGGGACAACGTCCGACGTTATAGATCTCTTCATAGATCCGGGAGAATCGACGATTTCCCACTGTCAACGGGGACAAATGAAACCTTAGGGATCGCTTAGCTTCGCTGGACGAGCTTAAGGGGGATGAAAAGATGGGGGAAAGGGGAGGGGACAGTGGAGCTAATTATTAATTATCGATTATCGAGTGTTTTTTTTTTTTTTTTTTTGAGAAAAGATGCATTTTAGATTTTCATTCAAGAAACAGTTATTTGTATCTTAAATATTTAATAATAATTAAAGTAATTTGTATAAATATCTGGAATGTTTTTGGTGATGGAAAATAATTTATTTTAGATTAGACTTGCATCGAGATTGTTACGTAATTCGATATAAATATAATAATGGTTTTTTGATGGTGTAGAAACAGTCGTATGAAATTGAACTTTGTGATGATCTTGAATTAAATGGTAATATAAAAAATAGAAACATTTAGAAAACTGAAATTGATCTCTATACTGAATCTTACATGTCCAAATAACTGTTTCTATTGAAATAGTTTGATCTAATGTATGTTTTTCTGTAACAATCGAGATGCAAAGTAGATGCGCTACTATTTGTAAAGCTATGGAAAGAAAGAAATTACAAGTAAAATTTATCAAAGTTGATAAAACGAAATGTTGAATGGATACGAATTAAAATCAAATTAAATTAAATTTTGAGGCAAGGGGTTAATGTTCCGCTCTACACTACTTATCCTACTTTCCTTTAATTCGTCACAAGTCGATGTGCCAGTGATTAGGCAGCATGCCAGACATTCTCGACCGCGTTGTTCGCAACATTTCTAGGAACGTCACGGAGTTTCTCGTGGTTGACGTTGAAAGGTGTAAATATAGGTGTATAATTTTGATGCTTTGGTATGCAAATATATTTCTAAAGGAAATGAGATGAAGATGAAATTCCGAATAACTTTCTATCCCTTTTCTTTTTCCCAATGGAAACGTGCAGCTTAAAATAACACGAACGTGTGGAATGTAACGTGGTAAATGCCAAAAAGTAAATTTTACACATAGAAGATAAGAATTTATTTATTTATTACAATTCGAATGTGAAATTAAAAATATATCAATATAAAAATTATACGTGCCAATTCTGTTTATCTGTAAAAAATATTATACAACAAACTAAAAGTACGTTTGTCCAATATTTTATTTTTATTTGTTTGTCTGTTTCTTAAGATGATTAAATTTTTTCTAAAATTTCTTATCTCCTCGATAACCAATAATTTCAAAATGATTTTTTTATCGCAGTTCAAACCTAAGAATCTCCATTCGTTTTATTTCAGTCAATGTGATGAACACGTTATTGCTTATCAACAATGTATGGGACATGTTAATTGGAGAAATACGTTAAATGCGAATATAATTACTTCCCGTGAGAATGGGAAATGCATAGAAGTATATATATATATTTAACCGAGAAATTACAGAATCGAACAGTACACATTTCGACATCAAAGCAAGGCAATCCTTTGTTTCCACGCTTAAACACAATTCCGCGCTCTTGAACGTGGCTTACTTGACATACTTGGAGGGAACGTCGTTGCCACTCCTGCGAAACGCTTCTACGAACTCGGATCCATGTCTGAGTGATTAGCATCTCATGGACTCGCGGACTGATTGCCACGAATGGAGATGCAATTTCGATAGGAGGAGAGAGGAGGCAAAAGCCACGAAGCGAGCAATCGACAATGATGTACGTGTAGAAACGTATAGAATGTACGAAAAAGAAAAGAAGAGAAAGAAAAAAGAAATAAACGTTGTTACGGTGGAAGAGTTGTGATTACTGTTAATTAAGTTATTAGCAAGCAATATAGAAAATGGGTTTAGAACACGAAAAGATATTCCAAGCGTTGGACTCTTAGTCAGAGCAGAGTGTGCAAATTAAGCTCAGAATATCCATTTGTCCACGTCTTCCACTTCCGCCATTGCGATTATTTCTTTTCATCGATTTAAAATAATTCCGTATATTATTCTTGTATAATAAATAATAATATCCAATTTTTAGGAAGATATAATTTCTTAAAAATATTTTTCTTATTTTGAAAAGAAATTATTAGCCAATCATCACGATTTGTGCAACCAAAAATAATATTAAAAACTAAAAATACATTATTGCGTTCGTTCTTTCACAATAATGTTTCTATTTATAATTTTCACGTAATAGTAACAATAATTAATTAATTTATTATTATTTAAACAAAATTTATTAATTGATTAAAGAATATTACCTTCTTGCGAGAAGCAGAGACAAACACGTCCGTTCTGTTCCGCGTTCGAAAATTAACTACGATTTAATCGATACAAAGTCGACCGATGTTATTATTTTCCTGTGCCGTAGTTTACATCGTTTATATCGGTTATAAACTTCTATATTGTGATTGTCGACGCACATAACGATATTATTAATATAGATAATGATAATAATAGATAGAAAAATTTATTCGTCAAGCGTTAAACAATTATTATATATTTGCAAAATTATTTTCAAATTTATTGTACAATAATATTGCTACATTATTATCCATTTCAAAGAACGTGAATATTTATCCATATTATTTATCATTATCAATAATGACGATATTTCATGATAACTTATTTGTTATTTTTCATAAGATTTTTCATAAATACAAATCGTTTAACATTAACATTGTTCGTATATCGTACTTTTCCATTAATCTGTTGTATTTAAATTTTGAGTGCAAAAGAATTAATAATAATACATCTGTATCAAAATATATAATTCTTTATTCTAGTTTATTACAAAAGTAATTCATCGCGTTAACGAAAATTCATTCAAGGGATAATAATTCCATAATCTATTAACATATATTTACGGATCATATAATAATTTTGCACCCAATTCCGCTTACGAATTACCTGTTACAATCCAGATCTTCTTATCTTATCCATGAACGTGATCCATGGCAAAAATCTCTCTCTCTGTAACGAGTTCACCAGAATCAGGCTTGTAATTTAATAAACGATCGAATAAAACGAGCAGGCCAGTTTATTTTTCTCTTCACGATAGAGATGGATAGAGAATGATCTATGAATATGGATATGGTGGAATCGTTGTTTTTCTCGAACGAATTGAATGATTTTTAAGTTGTAAGATAAATATAAAACGGCTCGCCAACTTATGGAATTCGATATTAACGATCTGGAGTCGTGAAATTCGAGACTTAATAACCATAGTGATCATGAAATTTGACGTCAATGATTTCATAGTAATCAAACGTGGTAACCAGGGATCTCTGGATACGTGAAATTCGATATCCATTGCCTCGGAATTGTAAAGTTCTATTTGAACCACTATTAATTTCTGAGATTTGATATTGATAACCAATGAGATACATGTAATTTGACACCTATTACCGATAAAATCTATAGATAAACTATATTTCTATTCGAGACCAATTATGCTAACTATCATTACCTTAACTATACAACTTTTTAGACGATTCTGAATGATTCCTTATTGGGTCTTTTATCGGGTCAATGATTTTCTTATTTTCAATTTCTCTTCTTATACGTGCTCATTTTGATTCCATTTCTAATTCTATAATTTATATTCTATAATTCTAACGCTCTTTCACGCGTGAAATTTTTTTATTAATTTATCGGTTGATTTTTCAATAAACTTTATTCCGTTTGTATTATATCGTGTAAACAAAACTTATTGCAAAATTCTATTTAAACTTTGTGCAAACATTTCTCACGAATAAAAAGAAAAACGTGAAATGAGTTGTACGATCGAATCGATTTATCTAAATCGACTCAAAGTTTTTATTTAAACGAATGATTAATTAATAAGGAAATCGACGATCACAAATAAATTTCTATTGTCACAGAAAATATAATTTCGTTTCGATTTCACGAATAAAGTAAGTTAACATGTTGCGCACACTTCCTCGAACTAAATTACCCGCGATCGATTTTCTTCTCACGCGTACTTCCCTCGGCAGAAAACAGGAAAGTGAAAAGAGTCGACAAACTAGACGATTAATTTAATTTTATACATCATGGACAGATGATCAACACGAAATCATAGTCTTCAACTGGGAAACGCGAAGAAGAAAAGAAAAAAAAAGGAGAAAAAATGATGCAAAGCGGCGGAGATCTGGGTGATTAATCCCCGAGCATCCTGCCGTGTTTACATTCTTCTCGCATGATGAAGATCCCACGAAGGAAATCCGTTATCCAAGGCGAAACTTTCGGTCGAGTTGATAAGATTTCGTTTTCTCGTTATCTCCTATCTCTCCTTCGATGGAGAGGAGAACTCGTTTGCTACGAACACGTTGCAATCATCGTTGCACAACTCCTCCGTAGCATCCATTTTGTTGTTTCGTTTAGTTGGTAAACGATAGTTGGTGTCACGAGTCTCTGTCTTCCCGGATCGACATCGATTCTCTTCAGTCATTTCGAGGACTGGTTAACGACTCGTTGCAAAGGGCAACAAGTCGATTAGTTGAATCGTTGATGAAATGAGATCGAGATGTTGACGCAAAGATTGTAAGATTTCAATTTTATAGATATATATAATGTATACTTAAAAAAAAGTGGTTTTATATATATATAATAACAATATATAATAAATTTCTTATGATTACGAATCACTTAAATTTAAATACGATTTTGTAACAAAACTTTTATAAGAAATAGATTTTACGTACAAATTTTCATTAAAGAATCTTATCGGTTTAATTTTCATTCGAGTAAAAACATAATCACATTTATATATATCCGATTACTTTCACAACGATTTCAATCGATTCGTATCGAATCTCTCGGAGCAGTGTCGAGCATCGAAGCCTGAAAGTTCCCTGTTCGACTCGGCGAAGCGGAGAACGTTCACGCGAGTCAATGTACCATGAAGATGTTCGCACCCCGAATTCGTCATTGGCCGTGTAACGATAGTTTTTCCAGCATGGAGTCGGTGGTTACGGGCGCGGGCATCGGTCGGATGTTGGCCAGTTTTGTCACGGTAATACGGCGTATTAGTCACAGCCTAATGACGAAAATAAGAGGCGACTCGGCAGCCGCTGGCGCGATTTGCCCGCGACGGCTAAACGATAATCACTGCCATAAAGTATCGAGATTCTTCACGCGCGTACACACGCTACACCATTAGGGCTATTCCTAGAGACGTTTTGCTGAAACGAGTAATAAGCGTTCCGCCGCCAGGCGTGCCAACGTGCATGGTAGCCTTGCATCGGCACGAAGGCCCCCAGAAGGAAAGAAGCCACAGAGCAATTTTATTCCACGATTGTAAATTTTCTACAAAGTTATTAATGCGTCGAAACGAAGATTGAGAAAAGCAAATTTCTTGTTTGTCGGTATATACGCCGATAGTTTGGCGAATAGTTTCGAAAGGGAGACTATGAGCTCGACGTTCATCTCTAGATTGCTTCGTTTCTAGATACGACATACAGTTTCAAACTTTACGAGATTTACGAGACGTCTCGCTAAAAGCGTTCGAAGCACATTTTTAAAGAAAATTTAAAAATGTCAAGCCTAAATAATTAACATCAAACGCAAAAATTCGATCGATCGGAAATTGATTTAGAAAGAAATAAATAATTCGATTAAATAATGGAACAATTTCTTTATATTATTCTCATTCCAAAAATTTCCAAAAATCTCTGTCATCGTTATTATTTATTCCCTTCTCTTTATCGCAATAATCTTTCTATCGAACAATCCCCCTCTCCCCTCACAACATCAACACAGCTCTAAAGCAAAGCGCATCTCGAGAAAAATACGTCTCGAATTCTCGAAGAAATTCTCCGTTCCTCGAAGGAATCGTTCACCCCAGCAGCAAGGGTGCAATCAAAGGAACAAAAGTTTACCGAGCGCGTTCCACGGTGGCGCCGCGCTTAGGCCGGGCCCCGGTCAATTAATTCCTCTCGTGCAAGTAGTTCATCAAGTTCGCCGGTCGAACGTTTATACGAGCCGACAGCGGCGGCTAACGAACACGCCGCGCTTATCCTTTTTATCTCCTCGCATACCCAGGGGTGTGTCCTCCGACCCGAACCCCGTGTCGTGCCACTGACAGTAGTCCGCCCGTATGCGTAAATATAGAATAAGCCGAAAATAAACGCGAGCTTCTCCACGAAGAGAGAGAGAGAGAGTTCGTTGCAGAATCCAAATACGAACGAGAGGAGGAGGAACGGGACAATGCGCACGAATTATATGCGACGAATGCGTGTCGCGGTGACATTGTGCGAAACAAGAAGGAAGAAGGGATGTCGAAAGATGGCAGAGACCGTGGATCCAGCAGCCACGTCGGACGAAAAGGGGATGACTTGACTGGCGCCAGCATCTTCTCGGCCCAGACGGACGTCTCTCTGATTCTGTTCGAAGGGTTTGCGGGTTTTTTTGCCAGAATTGATTGGAGGGGATTGTAATTGATTAAAATTCGAAAGAGGGGTGTGATTGAAAAGAAGAACGTATGGAATGAAAATTTTCACGATTCGATTGGTGGTTCCAATCGTTTTCGATGAGCGTAGATTTGGAAATGTGTGGAATTTAATTTTCTTTTATTAATCGTGCATTCTACTTTAACTTTCCTTCGATCTAAGGGGAATCCCTTTCGAGCGATGCTCGCGAAAGTCACGCGATTATTTTCACAAGTTTCGTGAAACGAGAGAACAATTTCTATCGATCACGAAAGATCTAGCCGGGGATGATTCATCGTCCCTTCATGGACCGCTTGAACACTTCCGTATTCCATCTTTCATGCTTCAAGGTCGCGCACGAATCCGTTGCATCGCGCGAAAAAAGGATGGATAAGAGTATATACGTATCCTCCACGAGCGTGAATCACGCGATATCCACGTTGATATCGCGAGAATTATCCGAGCTATCTGGGGGTAACGAATGCGGTATTACAGGTGTTGCCGGTGATCATTAGCAGTTTCATACTTTTCTGCCCGTGTGACCTCGTGCATGCCCATTACAGGGGTATGGCGTTTGCGTTCCGTTTATTGGAATTGCGTAGTGGANCGTGAAGAGAAAAATAAACTGGCCTGCTCGTTTTATTCGATCGTTTATTAAATTACAAGCCTGATTCTGGTGAACTCGTTACAGAGAGAGAGATTTTTTGCCACGGATCACGTTCATGGATAAGATAAGAAGATCTGGATTGTAA